>NC_056739.1:1578073980-1578201480 GCF_019279795.1 Protopterus annectens | reverse complement strand
TGTAGAAGTAAATAAGGAAGCAGTATGCACGCTGACAGGTTTGAACAGTGTTTGTGGTAGAACTGAGGAGAAATAGCCAAGTAATGGAACACTGGAGTGGCTGGGGAGGGGGCTGCTGTTGGAGCGGCAGGAGGTTACAGACTATCTATTCAAGTTAAAGAAAGCTCATCCCTGTCCATATTCAAATGCAACTTGTTAGGGTCTAACCTGTAGTCCAAACTTTGACCTACCTAATCCCACAGGTATAATATTTCCCTGTTTGGTTATTTACTCCCATTACCTTGGTTCATTTGCTAGTTATTTCCAGTAAATTCCAGCTCCTTCATGCCTATTTTCTATACTCTTACTTGCAGACATCCCCATTGGTAAAATATTCTTTCAACATACCCTTTGTGGCTTAGTCCTTAGACTGTTTTCCTCTGCTTTGTGAGTATAATATTTTGTATAGTTGTAATTCTCCTTAAGGACCTGTATACAATATCCTACTCTCTCCTTTTTTCCCAGACTCACCCCTATGTCATCATTCCTATCCACTTTACTTTATAACTTCCTGCTTGAGTTATGTGTGTGAATCTTAACAGCTTAGCTAAAAAGTATCCCTTCAGATCAGGTAATCTTACTTTGTTCTATGAGTTGAATTATCTTATACCACTCAACTCATTCTCTTTCCTTTCATCTGTTTATTAATCATCATCCACAACTACTCTGGTTGATGAAAAGTATGTCTGACCTGTATATGAAGCATAATGGACTAAGAACATTTTCACTGTATGTTACTATCCATATCTATAATTAAAAACTTTCAGCTTTTAAATTTTTGTATTATCTTTTGTTTAGTCTCTTTTGCCATATACTTAACTGCTGTAACAGATACCTTTTTAAACCATTAACCTAAATACTTCCATCTTATCATATATCCATAAATACAGGTATTACTGAACCAATTCATGTGTGGGCACACAGTTTAACACTAGAGCCTTTGTTTTATCTTCATTTACCTTATATCACGAAAAGACTTAAAACTGTTTCAAAATATACTACAACATCAAAATGTCCTTTTCTCAGTTAATCAGGTACAGGCTAATATAATCTGTACATAAAACCAACTTTTTTTGATTACTGTGCCTTATCCTTGAATTTATTAGCCCCCTTTTTTTCCTAATGGCTCCAAAATATAAAGCAAATAAACTTACTCTCGAAGCTTTCTGATAATTTTTTCCTTTCTAAAATCCTTTAGTTTCTCACCCTTTTAGTTACATCTTTGTTACCTTTATCTATCGCACCCCTTTTACTGTTTTTTTCTGGTACTTGTGTACTTCTTGTGTACTATTGTTAGTATGTTTCCCTCTACCCTTTGGTAGCTCCCTTTTACCATTGTTGGTATTTCCTTTCCTTCTTTCGCATTATATTTAATAATTAAAAAAAAAAAGAATCTCTATTCTTCTATTATCTCCTTTTAGTCTTGTGTGTGTGAGTATGTATTAATCTTGAGTGCATGTGGACTGTGGCTTTCTGCCATCCAGCTCTACTGTGGCAGAAAAAAGTAAAGACAGATAAAAAATCCCAGCTGTATTTAAGAGATGTGACAAGTGTTCTCACAAAATTCCTTTCTTGGACCAACATTCTGTGTGTGTTCTCTGTCTAGAACCTGTCATTTTACAAGAGGACTGCTCCGTTTGCCATTCTTTCAGCCATCGGGCTCTGCTGGAGTGAAGAAATAAGGTGATTTTGAAGGGTCTGTTACCCTCCTCCTTCAGTGAGACCATCTCTGGGTCATCTTCCAAGGCTCCTGAATAAAAATCAAAATCCTCTAAATCAAGTCCAATATCTTCACCTCCTCTTCCAAGTTTTTGGAGGCAAAGAACTGGACTGGAGTGCTTTAGTGCCAATACAGTTGAAGGCACCAACTTCAAAAATGTCTAATTTGTCAGTTCCACATGTTTCATTGGAACCAACAACTCTTCTCCCGGTACCGATAGCTTCCTCAGTACCGACTTCAGTACAGGTGACTCCTTTGACACCATCTTTATCTGTGCAGACCCAAGAATTTATTGCAGTGCCTAGAACCAGGAATTCCCCATACATTGACCCATTCCCGGATAGACTGCCTTCTCCCTTTTTGAACTATCCTCTTCCTCCAACAAAATGTACCTGTTCTTCCAGAAGTTTCATGGAAGATGAGCTGGAAGGAGTGGTGAGAAAGATACTCTGGGCACAAGGAGTTACTGTGTCTTCTAGGCCTTCTACCTCCAAGGGTCAAGGGCCTTCTACTTCCACTCCTCTAAGCACCTTTCCTCCTCTGACTTCTGCTGTAAGTTCAGAGCCTTCAGTTCCAAGTTGTCCAGCTCCAACTGCTTTGGCCCAAAGTCGTCTTCATCATTGGCACCGATTTCATCCCTGAGTTCTTCAGCTCATTTCGAACCGGAGACCTCCCTGAGGCATACCTGTCCTGTCGGTTCCAAGGAGCTTGAGTCGACCCAAATTTTATTGGAGTCCTCTGTTATCCTCTGTGCCCCCACATGGATCAGCTTGGCTCTGGTTTCTGTCTTGAGAGGGATCTGCTCCTGTCGGGGGAGTGGGTGGGGGGGGGCTGTGGTGCTGACCTCTGTTCTTTCATGCCCAGACTCCATTCCTACCATGGGTGGATCTGGTTTTGAGGCAGTGTAGAGGACCTTGCTCCAAGACAGTAGTCGGTTCCACCCCCATCGGAACAGGTTTCCAAGTCACTCCTTGCACCAGAGTCTCATCCACTCTATGCAGTGGGACAGCGAGTGTCAAGACCTCAGGAACTCCCACATTCGGGAATATCCTCTTCCGATACCTCCCTGGAGCATTCCACAGAGGTGGTGCATCAGAAGAAGAAGTGTAAGAGGAAAAACATTGATTCCCCTGAAGAATCATTCACTGAGGACACAGATTTTGAAGAAGGCAAAGGATCTTCACGATCACCTCCTGATGATGTCTCATTTGGAGACATTGTGGAAATTTTGAAACAGAGAGGTGGTTGGCAGTCCAAAAATTCCTACGTTGGAGGAATTTGTATATCTGCAGGACTTTGGCACTCGACCATCTACCTCCTGGGTGACCCCGCCCACTGATGAGCTCATTTAGTTGATCTCGCAGCGGGCATGGAAGGCCACTGATTCTACTGAGTCAATAGCCTGGAGACCAGATAAGATCATTACTGCACCCTTTGGCAAACCTTTCTGGACAAAAGGCTTACCAGTCGATGCCATGGTCCTGGCAGCAGCCACCAAAAAGGAGCTGGCAGAAGAAAGTTCCTCTATTCATCTTCCTAATAGGGAACACAGGACTGCACAACTACACTACACAATGGATAGGATAGGGGAGTGAGTTTATGCTTCATTGAACTTTTCCTTACAGTCTTTGAATTACCTGGCACATGTTACAAGGTTACAGAGGGATCTGATTAAAGAACTTTCAGATACCCTCTCAGGAGCTGTTTCTGACAAGGTTCAGGATTCTGTGGCTTCTCAGCTGTTTATACTGACTTCCATTTCCAGTTTGTACATGAGGCTCATTTCTTATGCAGCTGAAGGGATGGCCAGAGCCATTGCTTCAGGTGTAACCTTAAGGAGTCACACCTGGATGTGTTTTTGTGACTTTGCGGAACCCTTCAAGTCTGCGTTCATCAGTGTTCCCTTTGATGGCATGTCTTTCTTTGGGCCCAAAGTTAAAGACACAGTTACTAGGTGTGAGAAAGATGGAAAAATACTTTCTGCAGTGGACATATATTTTAACACTCCTCAGAGATCCTTCTTGAGGAACCAATGCACTGGTGGGAAAATGTGGTTCAAAAAGTCCCAAGGGTTCTTTCCTGACACATGTAGTGACAGCTCCCCTAGGGGCAGAGGTGGGATCTACAATAGTAGATGCTGCCCTCGTGGCTGAGGGGGTCTGCTGAACCAAAGTTTCCAAGATTCATATTTTGGTAAACCATTTCAGCACTCCTGAAAGGAGACCCAAGTGCCCTCCTCTGGAGGTAATTTTTCCCTGCACCAGAGAACTTGACTACAAATAACTTCAGACAAATGGGTGCAGGAAATTATATCTAGAGGCTATATTTTTTCCCTTCTCACTGTCCCCATCCTCTTAGAAAAAAAATCCTGGACATTCCACACAATCAAGCAGCACTAGAAGTTCAAAACCTGCTAGAATAGCGAGTCATTCAAGAGGTCCCCCCAGACCAGATAGGATCTGGAATTTACTTAAGGTTCTTTTTAGTGCCAAAAAAGATGGGACTGGGAGACCTATTCTGGATCTCAGCAAACTGAACAGATCATTTCGTTGAACCAAATTCCGGATGGTGATAGTTCAGTTCATACTTCCGTTTCTGGAAAAGGATGACTGGATGTGCTCCATAGATCTTGAGGATACGTACTATCACCTAAAATGCACAGGTGATCCAGAAGATTCTTATACTTCTGGCTGGGAGCCAGTCACTAAAAGTTCAGCGTACTGCCCTTTGGTCTCACCACAAAACCCAGGGTGTTCACCAAATACATGGCAGTAATAGCTGTTCACTTGAGAATGCACGGATTTGTAGGTTCATAGGTTCATAAGATCGTTACTAGGCTATTGGCACGGAGACCCTTATAAGCTTAGCCAAGAATTTCACCCATGTTCCCACAAAGTCAGCACCTGTTTCCCCTGTCCAGCAGGGACACAGGTGGGATCCCAAGGGTGTATTTTCTATTTCCCATCCAGTCATCCAGGTTCCTCTTAAAAAGGGCTAGTGAGGTACTCTGCTTGACAAGGAGAGGGAGTCTATTCCACAGATGGGAAAGTCTTTGGGACACAAATCTATCCTGCCAACAAGTTCTATTAATGTCACAGACCAGGTTGAGACCTTGCGTGTGGACTGTGTGAGTGGAGTTTAACTTACGGTTATGCAGTAACTCCATTAAGGCTGGGTCTGAGATGGCCTTGTATGGCTGACAGAGGTCATCTCTGAGCAGTCTGTATGAGACTGAGTAGAGGAACAGGGCTTTTAGCCTGTCTGTATAGGATAGGTGTTTGAGACCTGAATTTTCCTGGGCAGGAACCTCTGTGGCCTCTCTTGCAGCTTGACAAGGTACATGTCAAAGGGGGCATTGTGCTCAGTAATGGATCTGATAAGAGAGGCATACAGGGATATTATGACCTCCTTGTTCCCAGATGAAATACCCTTACTTATGAGGTGGGCCATGTAAAAAGCATTCCGTACAATGGAGGCAATGTGGTGGTCAAAAGTCAGGTTGCTATCAACATGGGTGCCCAAGTCCCTCACGACTGATTGTGTGCTTAGTACATTGTTATTAATGTGATAATTAGAAGGGACACCATTTACCCCAAAGGAGATAATGATGCATTTCATGGCATTCAGTTTGAGGCTGTGCTTCTGGCACTAGTCATTAGTTTTGGTAAGGCCCTCTTGGAGGATGTTCACATTGCTAGGGGAATTTAAGAGAGCACCCAGCTTGCAGTCATCTGCAAACTTGGTCAGCCACAGACCACTGATTTTGACTTGCACCTCAGCAAAGTATATCCCAAACAGTAGAGGCCCCAAGACCGATCCCAGGGGTATACAGCTCATTATAGGTCTACTAGAGGAGGCTTCCCCTATTTTGCCTGAGTGGGTTCTGTCAGTGAGCCATTTAGCTACCCATCTGGTAACATACAGGTTGATGCCTAGCTGGGAGAGTATGCCTGAGGGGGGGATAGTGTTGAAGGCTTTGGCTAGGTCAAGGTAGGAGGTGTGCACTTTCTTCCCCTCGTCCATGGCTTTGGTGACTGTTTTGAAGAAGTCGGCCAAGTTTAACAGGCATGATTTCCCTTTGACAAAAACAAACTTTGTGGAGTCACGTGTTTGGAAGTTGACAATGTCCTTGCTTATAAGGTCTGTGATAATGCATGCCATGGCCTTGCAGATTAGGCTAGTTAGGCTTATGGGCCTATAATTGCCTGGGTCAGTGGACACCCCACCTTTGTGCAGAAGGATGACAGTGGGTGCCCTCCATTCAAGTGGGACGAAGCTGTTGCTCAGGCTTTTGCTGAATCAGGTGCCTAATGGAGCTGAGAGGTCATTCCTGAGTTCATGTAGGACACAGCCAGGGATATTGTCAGGTCCCATGGAGACTGTACTCTTTGCCTTTGAGAGGGCATTAAAGGCCTGCTCCCTGGTGATGAGGGGAGGGGGGGCTGGTGCTGGGGATGTCCTGGTTTGCTGATGGGGGGGGGTGAAGTTTTCACTGAACTTGTCTGCCAGCAGGTTGGCTATATCTACAGCTTTTGTGTATGTGATGTTCTTGACCACCAGTTCAGAGCAGATTTGGATGCTACCTTTGAGATTGCAGATGTATGTGAAGGATTGCCTTAGTGGATGTAGCCAATTTGGATTCAAAGTTAGCCTTAGAGGATTTCACCAGTGACCTTATTTGCTTGTTCAGACAAAGAATAAAGGAGAGCACCTGCTCCTTCTTGGTCCAGGCTAGTCATTTTTTTCCTTTTATTATAGAATTTGTTTATTGCTGCTGTCCACCAGACAGGTTTACTCTTCCTTGAGGGAAATGATTTAGTCCTGTCAGGTACAGCTATGTAGGTGCTCATATATTTTTTTTAGTGTAGGCTTGGACATTAGTGCTACTTCCAACTGAAGGGATGGTGGCTGTGAAGCTGCTTATACCTGCTCTCAGGAGAGTGTTTCCTTACCTAGATGATGGCGCCTCACTGCCATGACTAGGGATCAACTCATAGAAGCCAGACAAATGGTTCTTCAAACGTGTTCCTCCTTATGAATAACTGTCAGCTATGAAAAATGTCATCTAGAACCAACCCATGTGGTAGAATTTGTAGGCACTGTCTTAAACGCAAGAACCACCATAGCCTTTCTCCCTCCACAAAGACTACGAACAATTCAAACTCAGTGCCAGCCAAATTAATCTTACAAACTTTAGGCTTCATGGCAGCATCAGTAACTCTTGTACCTCTGGCCAGGTACCATATGTGGATTCTTCAGTGGTTACTTGCAGCACAATGGTCAATACTTACCCATCCCACGTCCACACCAATTTTCATCACCAACATTTGCAAGAAAAATGTATTATGGTGGGCTCATTCAAAACAAATTCTGCATGGAGACCCCCCCCACCAAGGCCATAGTGACCATGGACGCCTCCGTGCTGGGATTGGTGGGGGGGTTGCAGTGGAAAGACAGTCCAAGGTACTTGGTCCCCAATGGAAGCCTCACTACACATCAGTGTTCTAGAGATGAGGGTAGTGCTGTTAATGTTGCAAGCCTTTCGGGATGCTTTCCCCTCCGGAACAACTGGGAATCAGATGGACAACATATCAGTAGTCTGGTATATCAACAAACAAGGGGGAACAAGGTCTTATTGACTATGTTAAGAAGCTCTGAGAGTTTGGCAATGGGTGATCTCATCAAAACGCTTTCTTGTAGCAATGCGCATTCTGGGGATGTCCAGTGTGATAGCAGACAGATTAGAAGTAAGTCCATTCTTCTACCTCACGAGTGCTCCCTCAATCAGAGAGTATATGACAGAATTTTCTGATCATGGGGCCAGTCTTGCTGTGATCTTTACGCCTTCCCACCAATACTTTTGATTTCCATATTCCTTCAGAAAGTCATCAGGTTGAAGAGCAAGGCCATCCTCATAGCCCTCTTTTGGCCTTGACAGGCTTGGATATTCTTCGTATTTCACTGTTGCAGTCATCACACTTGGGTTTTCCTGTCAGGGGTATCCCTTAGTCAGCCCGAATACCAGAGGATTAGTATTTCCGCATCGGTTGCTGTCGCTCCAGGACTGATGTCAGTTCATTAGTGGTATAAAAACAGGCAGCCGATGCCATTATATCAGTCTTTCTTGCTGAGGAGCCCGAAGCAGAAGCAGTTCGTACGAGTGCCGGTTGGCCGCTACCTGAGTTTTCGTTTCCGAAATTGAAGTTGATGTCTTTTAAAGCTAAGTACCCTGGTGGGGATCCTTTTTTTCGTGCTCTAACCGATGTCAGAAAAAATTAACAATTGTCTCGCCTGTGGAAAGCAAATACCACACCGAGATTTCCATTCTTACTGCATCACCTGTTTAGGCCCAGACCACGACGTCCCTCTCTGTCGATTTTGTGATTTGTTCAGTGCTAGACATATATGTCATCGGGCCGTTATTGTAGCTAAATACTTTTGTTCTCGATCTCCATATTCCGAAATGGCTTTGGTAAGCCATCTGACTACCGATCTTCTGAAAAAACGTAAGGATAAAGACAGAGATAGACCACACAGGTCCAAAACTGCCAATGATGCTTCTGTTAAGCTAGTCGCCAATTCGCCGGTACTCAGTGAGGCACTTTCGCAGCCCCTGATGCCCGCTTCTCTGGATTCGCAGGCCACTACCGAGACCCGTTCGGAGTCCGGTATGCAGCAAGACTCTTCTTTGACTATGGAACCTGCAATGTCTCTACCTTGGATGGGTCTAGAGCCGCTGTGCAGGCACCAGCTTCTGAGAAAGTTCTTCGCACTGCCAATATTCAACACAAACCGACGACTTCTTTTGCGTCTTCAGTTCTTTCTGAAACTACCGAGTTTCTAAGGCGCAGAGTACGAACTACACCTAAAAAAAAAACGACAACCCAAACTCAAGTGTCTGCTTCCTTGCCTTAATCTCAGATGAAATGGCGGAAGACCTTATCATGCTGATTAGGGAAAGCCAGCCTACTCCTGCTAAAAGGAAAAGAGACTTGTCCCCAGCAGCTTTATCTGACCAGGAGTCCAGCGGCTCTGAGGTTTCTGATAATGAAGACATGCCCTTATCTGCTTATGAGGATTCAGATGCAGAGGAGTCCATTTCTTCTGCCTCTCCTCCAGAGGATTTTTCTTTTGGTGAAACCCTACATATCTTGGGAGAGCATTTGCATTGGGAATGCCAGGATTATCCTCAGTCCAAAAAGAGACTCAGAATTTTTAGATTTGCCACAGCACAGACCCTTAGCTACTCCTCCTGTTCTGGATGTTGTGGATGATGTTTTTTATGGAATTCAGTCTCCTAATACTCTACCTCCTTCTCCCAAGAAACCTGACAGGTACTACAGAGTCCCTGACTCACACAAATTTCTTTTCAAAAATCCTACTGCTGACCAGAGGTCATCTTCCAAGGACCTAAAGGAATAAAAGCAACCACAGCTAAGAATCCCACCCCTTCGGACAGGGATTCCCAAGCTTTAGACAGATGGGGTAAAAAAAGTGTACACCTCTGCAACCATTAGAACATTAAATTGTCAGTTCCATATGTTGAAATACCAGCAGCGTACTATGGAACTTATTAAACAAAAATTATCTACCTTCCCTGACTGTGCAGAAAATAAAGAATTACAGGAGCTTATGCATTCTGCAAGTCAAGTTAGTAAGCATACCCTGCAATGTGGGTTTGACACCCTAGAAGCATCCTGCAGGGCAGCAGTCACAGGTTCTGTACTTCGAAGGCATGCTTGGCTTAAGGAACAGACCATGCCAGACCATGTCAAATCAAAATTATTGGATGCACCACTGAATAAAGGCAATCTGTTTGGCACCAAAGCAGAAGAGGTTTTGAAAAATATGGAAGAAAAAGCTAAGTCTATGCAGACAGTTAAAGACTTTTTGCAAGTCCAGCCTCCAAGAGTCAGTAGGCATTGCCCCTCAAAACATTGGTCCTTTCCTGCCCTCTCAAGGCCACCTCAGACTAGACCTAGGGGAAACAGACCCCCCAGACAGCAGTCTCAGGGTATGCAGCGCTCTAAGCAGTGGAGTACCTCCACTTCTAAAACAAGGATTGCTAAGCCACCCCCTTATGGAAAGAATTCACAATGACTTCTCAACTCCACCTCTCACCTCTGCCCATCTGCTCGTACCTCTAGGAGGAAAACTTGCCTCCCATGCAAAAAACTGGGCCTCCATCACCAACGATTGATGGGTCCTCAACATAGTGTCCCGGGGTACAAAGTTTATTTCCACAAGCTGCCAACCCCAAAAGGGTTCCCAGATCTTCCTCCAAACCAGTGGGTAGAGGCACAATACTAAGTTCCTTCCCTGCTCTCCATGAGGGAATTCAGCCTGTACCTGCAGAACAGATAGGCCAAGGTTTCTATTCCAGACTTTTCCTGGTACCCAGAAAAGAGGGCAACTGGTGCCCACTCTTAGATCTATCCATTCTAAACACCTTCCTGGTGGTACCAAAATTCAAAATGCTCACCCTACAGCAGTTTCTCCGTATGCTGTCCAAAGATGCCTGTTAGCCACCCTAGACCTAAAAGAGGCCTATCTGCATATCCCAGTCAGAGACTCTTGCAGGAAATATCTACGGTTCAGGGCAGGATCTATGCATTATCAGTTCTCTGCACTTCCCTTTGGCTTATCCACTGCTCCCAGAGTTTTTCACAAAATGCCTGGCCCCAGCCATTACTTACTACAGACAAAGAAATATTCAGATTTACCCCTACTTGGACAACTGCCTGATTCAGGCAGACAGTCAGGAAAAGCTGTTGCAGCACCTGACATTTGTAAAGAGCCTACTGACCTCACTGGGGTACACTGTCAATGAAACGAAATCCAAACTAGTCCCCAGTCAAAAAATTGTATTCCTGGGAGCAAGCCTGGACACAGCATCGCAGGTGGCATTCTTTACTGCAGAAAAACAAGCCTACCTGACAGGCTACTTCTCTCAACTGGCCACCAGAACCCAGTTATCAAAGAAAATCCTACAAGCTCTAGGGTTCATGGCCTCCTGCATTCTACTAATTCCATATGCCAAACTGCATATGAGGAAATTTCAGTGGTACTTAAAAAGCCTTTGGTGTCAACATTCTCAGGACCTGGAAACTATTATACCTATGATACCTTGTGTATGGAAAGATTTTCTTTGGTGGGCAGCAGCATGCAACCACAACAAGGGACTTCCCTTTTCACAGCCCCATGTTGCCCAGACCCTAACAACAAATGCATCAGACTATGCCTGGAGTGCACACCTGGACGCCAGGTGCATTCAGGGCCACTGGAGCCCAAATCAAATTCATCTGCACATCAACCAAAAAGAGATGCTAGCTGTTCAGCACGCTCTGACAGCTTTCAGATCCCTACTCTCTCTGGGCCTCTACTAATCATAGGTACATAGGTACGTAGGTGTGTACTAGGCTAATGGCCCTGGAGCCTTTACAAGCCTAGCCCATAGGATTACCCTGGCATCATGCCACCCAACCTTAGTTCCCAGTGCCTCTGTCGAGTAGAGCCACTGGAGTGATCCGCGGGGTGAATTTTCTATTTCCCGTCCACTCGTCAAGATTTCTCTTGAAGAGGGCCAGTGAGGTGCTCTGCTTGACATGTATGGGGAGTTTATTCCATAGCATGGGCAGTCTCTGGGTTATGAACCTGTCCTTCCAGCCTGTTCAATTGATTGTGGTAATGAGATTGAGGTCTCTGGAGTGTGTGGTGCAGAGGGATTGGGATTTCTTTAGATGTAGAATCCCTAACAGAGCTGGGTCAGACATGGCTTCGTAAGTCAACCAGAGATCACTTCTACGTAGGCGATATGAGACAGAGAGTAGTTGGAGTTTTTTGAGTCTGTCCATATAGGACAAGTTTTTAAGGCCTAGGATCCTCTTTGTGAGGTACGTCTGCAGCCTCTCCAGTTGTTGCAGGTGTCTACTGAGGTACATGCCAAATGGGGCATTGTACTCAATGATTGGCCTAATGAGGGAAGAGTAGAGGGAGACAATGACCTCTTTCTTCCTGGATGCAAAACCCTTAGTAATGAGATGTGCCACACAGAAGGATTTTCTGGCCACAGTGGCAATGTGGTTGTCAAAAGATAGGTTGCTGTCAACCTGTGTTCCCAGATCTCTTATAACACCTTTGGGCTACCATCAATGTGGTAATTCATGGGAACTGGACTTTTCCCAAAGAGGATGATGACACATTTTTTGGCATTGAGCTTAAGGCCATGGTTTTGACACCAGTCGTTGGTCTCAGTGAGGCCTTTCTGTAGGATGTCATCACTTGGGGAGTTAATAATAGCTCCCAACTTGCAATTGTCTGCGAACTTTGTCAGCCAGAGTCCCTTCATGTTGGCCTGGACTTCAGATACTTTGACACTGTGGGTTGTATCTGTGAGCCAGTTTGCAAAGCACCTAGTGATATACGGATTGATCCATAGCTTAGTGAGTTTTTCTGTGATTCCTGAGTGGGGAATGGTATCAAAGGCCTTGGCCAGATCAAGGTAGGCTGTATGAACCCCCTTGCCTTCAAAACCGACAACACTACAGTGATGTGGTACATCAGCAAGCAGGGGGGAACTCACTCTTACTCACTCTGCAGGCTAGGCATGACCCTTTGGAATACTGCCTCAGCCATGCATCTTCACCTGCTAGCTCAATTCCTGCCAGGCAACCAAAACTCTCTGGCAGACAACTTAAGCAGAAATCTCCTAGACCAACATGATTGGCAATTAAACCACAACACCTTCAGCCTTGTGATCCAGAAATGGAGTACCCCAAAGGTGAACCTATTTGTCTCCCCCCACAACCACTAGCTCAGCCAATTCTGCACCAGGGAACCTCACAGCAAGGCCTGGAAAGTGGATGCCCTATCCTTCCAATGGGTAAACCTCTCCATCTATTCATTTCCCCCTTTACTTCTTCTTACAAGAGTATTACTTAAAATATGGGAGGAAAGACCAAGGGCAATCCTGATTGCCTCAGACTGGCCATGCCAACACTGGTACCCATTACTGTGCAGTCTGTCACCATTGCCTCCATGGCACTTCCCTCAGATTCCAAGTCTCCTGACTCAGCAGGAGGGAGAGTTCTTGCATCCACAATTGCAGAGCCTGAACCTTGCAGCCTGGCTTACTCCTTGACTTCTCCTCTAGTGGCCAGCCTAAGCAAGCAGGTCCTGGATGTTATACGTGAAGCCAGATGACCCAGCACTAGAAAATCCTATGCTGCCAAGTGGAAAAGGTATTGTTCCTGGATTCAGACTAAAGGAGCTGACCCAGCACAGCCATCCTTACCTCTCATCCTTGATTACCTAGCAGACCTACTCCACAAGGGCCTGTCCTTCTCTTCCATTAAAATCCATGCTTCTGCCATATCTGCACATTACAGCACTGAGCCACCTCTCTTTTCACACCCTCTCATCAAGCAGTTCCTGAGAGGGACTAACAATTTAAGGCCACCAAAAAGAGCCCCTACCCCTGCTTGGGACCTTAATTTTGTGTTGGAAAAGCTCACACTACCCCCCTCTGAACCTGCAGCTTCAGCAGAGTTAAAATTCCTCTCTTAGAAAGCAGCCTTGCTTTTGGCCATCACTTCAGCTAGAAGAGTGTCTTGAGCTACAAGCACTTATGACTGTGGAACCCTTAATCATTTTTCATGCTGACAGGGTCTCCCTCAGGACTAACTCAACTTTCATGCCTAACGTGGTGTCCAGTGTGGCTGTCAACCAATCTATTCATTTGCCCACCTTTTTCCCTAAACCTCAAAATAAGGGGTAAAGGATCCTGCACTCTTTTAGATGTGCACAGACAGCTCAGATTCTACTTGGATAGGACTAAGCCCTTTAGGAAATCTGACCAGTTACTAGTCAGCTTTGCACCAGTGGCAGAGGGCAAGGCCATATCAAAACAAACCATCTCCAAATGGATAGCACACTGTATCCATTTCTGTTACAAAAACCATGGGAAACCACCCCCACAGGGGGTAAGAACACATTCCACTAGGGCAACTTCAACCTCTGCAGCTTTTCTCAGCGGGGTCCCTACCAGGGACATCCTAGAAGCTGTAACACGGAGTTCTATTCATACCTTCACCAAGCATTACCACCTGCCTATCTTTTCCAAATCCAGGGCAGACTTTGCAACCGCAGTCCTGCAGGGCATACTAGCCAGCCCCAACTCTTCTTGACTGCCTCCACCAGTTCTTCAGCTTTGGGAATCAACCCAAGTGTGATGTCTGCAACAGTGAAACACGAAGAACTTAGTACAATTGTGTACATTTACCATAAATGTAGATGTTCGAGTGTATTCACTGTTGCAGTCCTGGTTTCCCACCCTCCAGCCCCCCTTGTCTCTCTCTTTCTCTCTCTCTCTCTTCCTGACTCCTTACAGGGCTATTGGTATTTACTTTTTACCGGTGGTGTTATTCCACCATGACTTAGCTCTCTATTTGGGGGCTCCTGACATTTGGGGCAAGAAAAACTGATGTAATGGTGTTGGCTGCCTGTTTTTATACCACTGACGACCTGACATCAGTCCTGCAGCGACAGCAACCGACACAGAAATACTAAGCCTCTGGTATTCGGGCCGACTGAGGGCTACGCCTGGCAGGATGACCCAAGTGTGATGACTGCAACAGTGAATACACTCAAACATCTACATTTATGGTAAGTGTACACAACTGTACTTACCCCTTCCTTTGGCCTCACCTGATCCAACAACCTTGGATACTGGATTCATTTCCAAATCTCCTTTGCCACCTGACAGGCATGATACATCCCAGCATTCACAATCTCAAGCTGATGGCTTGGTATCTCCACTTCCAGTAGTAGCTAGACAACCGATGCTCTCTTCCCCTGTTTGGCACATTCTACTATAGTCTCATAAACCGTCCACTAGAAAACTGTATTCTAGCAAATGGAAAATGTTCATAGAGTGGCCTCTACAGAATGACATTGACCCCCTTTCAGCCCCAATTCATGACATTCTCAAATTCTTAGCATTCCCATTTGATAGTGGAACCAGGTTGGTGTCAATGACTCTTCTGTGGTCACTCACATACTCTGCAAGTCCTTCTTAAAAGGTGTAGTACTGTTAAGACCTCCTTTTAAGGATCCTACTTCACCATGGAACCTCAACCTGGTATTACAAGAAATCACTCAACAACCATCTGAGCCTGCCCACACATGTGATATTGAATTCCTCTCCTGGAAAACCATTCTGTTGCTTGTGCTTACTTCTGCTAGGAGAATTTCAGAGATTCACGTCCTGTCATCCAAACCTCCATATCTAGTTTTTCATAAGGACAGGTTTCATTCAGAACCAGCCCTTTGTTCCTTCTAAAAGTTGTTTCTGAGAACATCAATCAATGTATTAATTTACCCATTTCTTCCAAAACTATTCTAACAAAGGAGAGTATTGCCTACATTCTTTAGTTGTGCACAGACAGTTATGTTTCTACCTACACAGGGCAAATGATTTCAGAAAAGCAAATCGGCTTTTTATCTCCTTTTCTCACACTAAGCTGGGACAAGCTATATCCCAGGTCACCTTAGCAAAATGGCTGGCTGCATTTCCTTCTTATATTGTAAACCCTTTGTTACCCTACCAAGACCCCCTAAGGCCCATTCCACAAGGACTATAGCTGTGTCAGTGGTTTTCCAAGCTAGAGTGTCCATGAGTGACATTTGTGCAGCAGCAACTTGGGTCAACCCCCCCCCCCCCAATACCTTTATCACTCATCACAAATTAGAACTGGTCTCCAGGGGCAGGGCATCCTTTGGCTCAATGGTGCTTTGGAGTATCCTTCCTTAGTCCACACAGGGAATAAGGTAGCTGAGGACTCTGTCCCATCCTTTGAGGATAACATGAAAATTAACAACTTCAGATAAAGAAGTTATGTACTCACCATAATGTTCCACCTGCGTTGTCGATTTTCATATATCCTTAACTCCCTTCCCTCCATCTCCTGCCTAATTCTTTTGGAAGAACGGGTGATTGCTTCCTCATCCCAGTCTAGCCGATTACTTTTAATTCTAACTGACCCAGACATGGTCCCTGTTGGAATTTAGCATCTTTCTTCATTTGCTTCTTCTGCTTATTTTGTCAGAAAACCCGATCTCAGGTAATTAAGAGATGCATCATGGATAGAGGAGAAGCTTGAAAGTTTTTGGTTGCCATGAGCTTTATAAAGCAATCGAGTCGGTTCCAAGGGTTCAGAACCGAATGCATCCTTTGAGGATACGTGAAAATCGATAACTCAGATCGAACGTTATGGTGAGTACATAACTTAATTTTTAACTCCTCAGAGTAATTGCTATTATGTTTTTCCCATATCTCTTTATTTCTACCATAATTCTAAACTCCATTTTCATTTTCTCACTCACTAGATATTCCTTGTGAAGAAATTTGTATATTCTCTAATAAATCTCAAATAATTTCCACTAACCTTTCTTTAAATTTTCTCTTTGTAAGAAATAAGTAAGAAAGCTCAAGTGTCTCATTTAATTCATCACCCTCCATCTTTATCTATGTTTTTATTAGTTCATGATTTGAAATACTTATTGGATGAAACTCAAAGCTTTCAATTAAATACACACATAATTTCTATCCAGGCTAGTCCAGTTATTGTTCCATGGGGTATATCACATGTAAATTCCTTTTGAGTCCTTGCTACTGTATTTACATCTTCCATACTAAATATCCACAAATATTTCTTAAGAAATTTAGTTTTTGCTATATTTCCCTTTATTCCAGTCATAAATAGTGTGCTGTTGTGAAACCTTATTGTTTCTCCAAAAATGCTTGTGAGTTCCATGACAGTAATTATAGGCAGAATATAAATATTTGCAAGCATAATCCTCCTCTTTTGCCAATAACCCCATTTCTACCAGAGGTATACCATTCCTGTCTTTGTTTCCTCTTCTTATTGGAGCCCATCTCACAGTCAGTATTATTATTCCCTTTTTCCTTTGTCCATGATATTCTTCTGAATGCCCATCCTCAAAACTCTTCTTTGCCAAATCCACTTATTTCTATTTAATGTGTCCCGCAACATTGTTATTTACACCGTAAAATTCTTACTATCGTTCAATATATTTTGATGTTTGTCTATACCATCTAGGGGGTTCCTATTAGTATGACAAAAATGCATTTTGTCGAATGCATTTTCGTCGACACGTAGAGCGAACAGGCAAAACAGCGAAGCGGCTGTTCAGCGAATTCTTTCCCTGGGAAAGAAGTCGCTTGACCGCTTCGTTGTTTTGCAGTGTTCTGAAGTGTAGTGTGGTCCCTTGTCCGGTATAGCTCCCGAGCGTAAATGTGCAACAGTTACTGACCTTAGGGTTAGGGTGGGAGTTAAGGTAAGTGCATATGTATGAAAGTGTTTACTGTTTTTTTATTTTGTGTTAGATGTATGGTTGAGTTACATGTGTATGTGTTTTCAGCAGTTTACTTTTGTTTTGGGGAGGTAGAATTAGGGTTAAGGTAAGTGTTTATGTGTCTGGAACTCTTTATGTAAATGTGCGAGAGTTACTGACCTTATAGTTAGGGTGCTGGTTAAGGTAAGTGCTTATGGTTTAAAATGTTTACTGTTTTTTTTTTTCATTAAATGTATGGTTGGGTTATGTGCATGTGTATTTATTTGTTTACTGGTTTTTGGGGGGGTATAATTAGGGTTAGGGTATGTGTGTATGTGTTTGGAAGTATTTAATGTTTTTTTTGCGGGGGGGGGGGGGTTGGAACAGCGATTTCTTTCCCTAGGAACGAAGTCCCTGTTCTGTGGTTTCGACATTTTCAGCTTTCGTTGAAAATGTTTCGATGAAACATCGTTCACTGTTTTCGGCGTTCAGTGTTTTTATATAGACCCCATCTAGGCCATTTACATTCCTTGATAACATCCTGATAAGTAGCTATTACTTTCACATTTTATACATAACAGTTCTTCTGATTATTTTTTCTATCTTGCAACTTACATGCACATACTGGTTGTCAGGCTGACATTGTATACATTTGCTGCTCATCATCTCTGTTTGAACCATGCCACATTTTCCCAAACTTTTTGCTTTAATAAAAATGGTCAAAAAACAAAAAACTAACCACATTTTAAAACTCACTTGACCCCTTTTAACTCACAGCAAACACAAAAACTATTCACACTTTTAAAAATGGAAGTTACCCCTCATTATAAGAGCAGTTGCCCCACACAGGCAGCTGCACCCAAAGGAACTATCTATTTTAAAGTTAGATCTAATCATGCTGAATGTGCATGTTAAAGCCTGTGTTACCACTTGCACAGATACTGTCTGTTCCTGCCCTATCTGTATTTCCCTCCCAAATGTGAATCACAATTTGTATGTCCTCAGTAAACTTTAACTTTTAACTCTAAACATACTGGCTATCCTTAAATAAATCTAGTAAATTATCCATGGTTATATTTTATGCATTGATGTCCTACGTTTGTGGAGGGGGAGTTGTCAACTGCTTGCAAAGCTAATAATTTGCCACAGTTTCAAACTTTGTTTATTTTCACTGAACTGCTTGCCAGTTTCCCTTTAAGTGCTAATTGTAATGCTGCTATGTTGCTTGCACATATCAATCAGAACACAGTTCTCAGATCTTTTCTAATTATCCAGTACTGTAAGTTTATTATTCTGGTTGGTGTTCTCTCCCCTGACTCGAGGAATCCTAACAATGGAATCTCCTTCAAATCCATTTACACCTAAAATAAAAAAAAAATAAATAAATAAAATGTGACTCATCCAATGGTTTGTGATTCTATCAGG
Organism: Protopterus annectens; assembly: GCF_019279795.1. Taxonomy (NCBI): domain Eukaryota; kingdom Metazoa; phylum Chordata; order Ceratodontiformes; family Protopteridae; genus Protopterus; species Protopterus annectens. Next base: position 1,578,182,942 of record NC_056739.1, on the reverse strand, counting down.
GCCATTGCTCAGGCCACAGACCACTTACCTTTTTCCCTATCTCCCTCTAATGTAGCTTTGTTGGCCACTATGGAATGAGAATAAGACATACCCTGGTACTGTTCCAGTACCTGCCACAAGTATGGGAAAACCAAACCCTTTAGGTGCAGGAGAAATCTGAGGTAAGAGACCCTTTGCCAGACATAGTATTTTGTCCCTAGATGTTTAATCTGGTAGTGAAGTTCACAAGAAAAAAAAAACAGATGATTCATCATACATCTGATAATCAAATTAAGGCTGTGTATAAGGCTGATTTGATTTCCTTGGCTAAGACTGTTCTTCAGGCACCACATTCTAGTAGTTGTGCTCCCATATTGCTCTTGTGCTTGTTTGGCTAGAGACAGTTCTGCTGTTTCAGAGAAGGCTAAGGAATCTGATGAGGACAATGGTGTTTTCCTAATTGACACATAGTACATTCACTCTGATTCTTCAGAAAGTAAACATGAGTTTACGTCCAAACAGCTGTTCTCTTTTCCTCAGATGATTGATAGATTTAGTGACACTGTTGCGTAAGAGCTTTCAGGAATTATCCAAGTGCTAGGCAGAGTGTTTGACCATATAGGGGACAAGGTAACCAATTTTGTGGCTCCCCCATACCTTGAAAGATGTTTATAAAGCTGCTTGCAGAACACCAGTATCTATTCCAGAATTCCCTAAGAAGGGTCAGAGAAAACATAGGGTATCCTCAGAAATTACAGGTCTCTTTTCTCCTTTGCCTTCTGACACAGCTGTGGTCTCTCCAGCTGCCTACCCATATAAGAAGTCATTGGCTTCATCTAACCCAGTGCCTCTGATAAAGTGGGAATATGATTAGATTTTCAGGGCAAAATTATGTCTCTTTCTAGTAATCTAACATTTAGAATGTTACATTTTTGTAATGTAACTCATGTTTTGAAACATGCTTTGAGAGATGTTTTTAAATCTGTAAATGCAATCTCGAGAAATGCTGCTTCTTCTGTTATATTAAGATGGTATGCTTTGTGTCATAATCAGAACTCTGATGATTTAACAGCTGAAATTTTGGCTGCACATTTAAGTTCTAAATTGGTGTTTGGGCCATCATTACACAGATTCTCAAACAGTGGGGATGGTAAAGGCAAATTAATACATGGGGTATCTAGGATGTGTAATATACCCAAATTATCCCCAAACAAGGCTTCTTCCTTTAAGGGGCAAAACAAACAAAAATCCCCACCAAACAAATGTCAGGGATCCAAAAGGAAATGGCAGGAGGGTAATTCTTGAAAACCAAACAAGAGGGCTTCCTTTCCAAAAAAGCATCAATCCCCTGCAAAGGAAGGACTTTGCCAAGTCACAGAGCACCCCTACCACCTCCAGCCCTTCCTTTTCTTCCTTCTCACCTAGGCTCACTCTCTCAACCCTGCAGCCTGGATGCAAATAGTATCAGAAAAATGGGTTCTGAGAATAATTCGGAGAGGATACACTTGGCAGTGGATAGAAAATCCATCCCCTTTCTGAGGAATTCCTGCACACCCAGCAGACCAGACAGAGCTGTTTTCTCCATTCCTCCATCATATGCTAGGAGCATGGGTCATAGAACCAGTGTCTGTGATACACAAAGGCAAAGTATTTTACTTTAGAATCTTTTTGGTACCAAAAAAGAAGTGGAGACTTGTCCTAGATGTGTCCTTTCTAAACACCCTCATAAAAGTTGGTTCTAGGCTTGATTCTACACTACAGTTTCATGGTGACTGCAGATCTGAAGGACACATATCTTATTCCTATTATAGGTTTATAGGTAGGTACTAGGCTATTGGCCCTAGGGCCTATATAAGCCTAGCCAAACAGTACCCTGGCTTTTGCCACCCAAGAAAATTATTTTCCTGTACTAGGGGTCAAGCAGAGCCACATAAGTGATCCCCGGGGTGAATTTCCTAGCTCCCATCCAGTCATAAAGATTCTTCTTGAAGAGTGCTAATGAGGAGCTTTGTTTGATATAAATAGGTAGTTTGTCCCAGAGTATGGGAAGTCTCTGGGACAGGAATCTATCCCTCTAGCATGTTCTGTTTATTGTGGTGACAAGGTTTAGGTCCCTAGAGCATGTAGCTTGGAGGGATTGGGATTTCTTTAAGTTGATCATGTCCAACTGGTCTGGGTTTGACAGAGCTTTGTATGTTAGGCAGAGATTGCCACTGAGTAGGCGATATGCAACAGAGTAAAGCTGGAGTTTTTTGAGACGGTCTGCTTAGGGCATCTGTTTGAGGCCGGTAATCCTCTTTGTGAGGTATTTCTATGGCCTTTCCAGTTGTTGTAGATGTCTTGTGAGGTACATACCAAAAGGGGCATTGTACTCTATAATGGGTCTAATGAGTGATGAGTAGAGGGGAACAATGGCCTCTTTTTTCCTGGATGAGAAGCCTCTTGTGATGAGGTGTGCCATTGTAAAAGGATTTCCTGACTACTGTGGCGATGTGATTATCAAAGGAGAGACTACTGTCCACCTGTGTCCCAAGGTCTCTTATCACACTTTCGGTGTTAGACTACTGCCTATGTGGTAGTTCATGGGGTAGTTCATGGGTACAGAGTTTTTACCAAAAGGGATGACAATGCACTTTTTGGCATTGAGCTTGAGGCCATGGCTTTGACACCAGGCATCTGTCTCAGTGAGGCCCTTTTGTAGGATGTCCACATCGTTAGGAATTTTGATTATGGCAGCTAGTTTGCAGTCATCTGCGAGCTTTGTTAGCCAAAGACCTTCTGTGTTAGCCTGTACTTCAGAGAAGTAGATACCAAACAGGAGAGGACTTAGGAATGAACCCTGTGGTACTCCACTTGTCACTGGTCTGAAGTTGGATATTGAGTCTGCTACTTTCACAGTGTGGGTTCTGTCAGTGAGCCAGTTGGCAACCCATCTTGTGACATAGGGATTTATACCTAGTTTAGTGAGTTTATCTATAATTCCAGAGTGGGGGATGGTGTTGAAAGCCTTGGCGAGATCTAGATAGGCTGTGTGAACCACCTTACCCTCATCTATGGCTTTGGTGACTGCTTCAAAGATGTCTATCAGGTTTAGGAGACATGATCTGCCTTTTACAAACCCAAACTGGATAGGGTCCAGAGTTTGGAGATTACCAATGTCATTGTTTATACATTCCATGATGATAAGTTCCATAGCCTTGCAGATCAGGCTCGTCAGGCTAATGGGGCGGTAGTTCCCGGGGTCCATGGTGGCTCCCCCTTTGGAGTGGGATAACTGTTGCTGTGCGCCATTCAGTGGGCACAAAGCCTGAGGTGAGGCTATGATTGAAAATGGTACTTAGGTAGGGTGCCAGTTCGTTCTGTAGTCCATGTAGAACACAGCCTGGGATGTTGTCAGGTCCCATGGATGCTGTATTCTTAGCTTTAGAGAGTGTGTTTTTTACCTGTGCAGCCATGATTACAGGAACTTTGCATTTTTATGGTGTAGAGATGGGCCCTTTAGGGGATGAGAGAGGGGTAAAGTTAGCACTGAACCTGTCTGCCAGGATTTTGGCAATATCAGTTGGTTCTGTATATTTAGTGCCATTGTGCTCTAACTCGGAGCAGATCTGAGTATTGCCATTGAAATTCTTGACATAGCTATAGAATGCTTTGTGGTTGTCTTTAGAATCAGTGGTGATTTTGTTTTCGTAACTGGCTTTGGAGGATTTTATGAGGGATCTCAGCTTCTTACTGTGGCTGACCGTGGAGTTCCTCCAATCATAGGATTTTACTCTTTTTTTGCAACAGTTTCTTTCTTCTGCTGTACAGTTTGTTTATGGCAGGGGACCACCAGATTGGCTTCCTTTTTTTGGAGGATAACATCTTGTTGTGTTATGGATTGCACGATCCATGCACTCGTGTAAGTGCTTATAAAGTGCAATTGTATAGGATTCAGCAGTCATCCCTCTATTGTCCATCAGCATGGGTGTAGTGAAGTTTGCCAGAAGCGCGAAGTTGGCTTTGGAGAAATTTTTTACGGTGCTTTCCCTAATGGGGGGTGGGGGTGGGATGTGGATGTCTAGGGTGATTTGCTTGTGGTCGGATCTGACCAACGAGGAATTGACCTCTGGTGTGGAACACTGGTTGCCCATGTAGGTAATGACCAGGTCTAGGATATTGCTGCCCCTGGTGGGGGTGTGGATAAGTTGATCCAAGGTGTTGGAATTTATAAATTCCAGAAAACGTTGAGCACAAGACTTGGTACATGAGTAGTTTTCCCAGTTATTGGTGGGGTAGTTGAAATTGCCCATTATTAGGGTGTTAGGTTGTACCCTAATATTTTCCAGTGTATCAAGAAATGAGGAGTGGGAATCCTGGGGCATGGTGGGGGATCTGTAGCAAGCTACAATTTGGATTGCGGTCTTGTCCAGAGTTAGTTGCACTTGGATAATCATGGATGCATTATGCTGAGCAAGTAGCCTGGAGGTGTGGATATCCTTAATGAATATGGACACGCCTCTGCCTTTAGTGCTTTGGTCCAGGTTAGGTGTCCGAAAGGTGTGGTATGAATTATAGCGTGGTAATGCAGGGTTGCTCTCTGGAGCCTTGAACCAGGTCTCTGTCACTGCACAGATGTCGATGTTCTCCATTTTAAGGAGTGCCTCGAGTGAGTGCATTTTGAGGTTTGACTTCTAGCATTAAGTAGCATTACCCCTCAGATTTTGCTTGCTTGTACCTGTGACCATGGTGAATTTGTCATTTGAATCTTGCCTAAGAAAGGCACTATAGGGGTGGCAAGAGCCTTAGCCAGTATCCGGAATCCCAAAGGTGACAGGTGCAGACTGTTTCTGGCAAAGCATCATGGTTTGTTGATCATGTCATTTCAGGCAGACAGATACCGGATCCCCTTAGAATGACATCAGAAGCTTAGCCAATTGTTGAAGTCAATCATTTTGTCCTTGTACTGTGGTATCATTCTGGGTGATGGCAGGATACTACTCAGGGCTAGGGTCATACCTGCCTGGGCTACAATATCGGAGAGCTCCTCTATGTCTCTTTTCATGTAGTCCAGGGAGGTACGTCTCAGGTCATTCACACCAACATGGACAATGACAGAGTCATATTTGTACTTGTTGTGGAGTGACCTGAGTGCATGCGTTATGTGGCGGATCCTGGCACCTGACAGGCAGTTGACAGTAACTTTCTCCTTGTTTAGCCTGGTGAGTAGAACATCAGTGTGCCTGACTATAGAGTCACTTATGACTAGAGTGTCGGGTACGTTGTTATGCCTTATGGGCTGTGGTTGAGTGGCACACTGAGTTTGTGGGCTATGTCATTTGGGTTGTTTTGGCGGGGTGGGGGTTGCTTGCATTTCTGCTTTGGAGGTCCCTGTTGCTTGGGTAGATTGTTTTTGAGAGCCTCCGCAAATGTAGGTGTGTGTTTTGTGTTTCTGTGTGTATGTTTTGGTGGTGTAAGTTTTGAGGGACTATGTGATGAGTGTGGTGTGGTGCAAGTGTTTACCTTCTCCTCTTGACTGTCTAGTCCATTCTTGGGTGAAGAGAGCTTTGCTTCCAGTTTGGCTATATAAGTGCATCTCTCACAGGTTGTAGTGTTGGGTGGTAGGAGGAGAGGGTTGTCTGTGTACATGAGGCAATTGCTGCATTGCCCCAAGATGTCCAGATTCATCAGGTAGACAGGAGAAGCTGACCCTTAGACATGCCTGGATAGGTGCTTATTTATTAAATACTAAAAACTGTTTTCCTCTAGACAAGTGAGGAAAGTTGAGTGCTGTAGTAATTTGTAGCTTATTTAGTGCTTACAATGAGTTATGAACAAGTGCTGAGCTCAAAGAAACAGATTTGAGTGCTGAAACTAGAAAACTGTTTCAAGTAATTTTTGAGATTTGCTGTGTCTGGCTTACATTATAAGTGTTCTGCATTATCCTTTGGGCTAGAGAAAGCAGAATTAGAATGGCAAATTAGACTTAATTCAAATAATTGGCCAGGTTTAAATAAAAATAATTATATTTCTATTAGTAGTATTTTAAAGTTAAAATCTTATTCTAGATAATATAAAGGTACATATATTATATTAATATATTATATTATATATGTATAAATATATAAATAAAAAATAAAAAAAGATTTTGTAAAAATATAAAATTTGAGATGAATTATGAAAAAAGCCCTTTGAAAATAAGAATAATAATTTAACATAGACCATAATTCTAAGTGAGTAGAATTTATGAATAATTATTACTATATTTAATATTGTATAAACGCGAATATATTGCACACACATTATATACATACATATATATGTATGTGTATAATTATATACATATATATATATATATATATATATATATATATATATGAAGTTTTTTATGAAATATTTTATTATTTTATTTATAAAGTGTTTTAAAATTCATATTTATATGGTATATGTATATTATCTTTATTTTTTATATATATTTATATATTATATTTATATTATGTATATATATTTAATGGTTAATATGAATATATAAATATAAATATGTTATTTACTGATTAAATTAGGTTTTATAAATAGATTAAAATCATTGAATCAATGTATTATTTGTCAACAGAAAGATACCCCCGTCTGGTTGTTTGATATCGTATTTACTGTAGGTTTACTATTATTTTTAAATATAGGTAGTCCATCCGTTCGCTTAGGTTTAGGTAGCGTAAATGCAAATGAATACGTTTTTGAAATAATGTTTTTGAAACATATTGTGCATTTGTATTTGTATTTATATTTGATGTGGTTATATTTGAAGCGCTATTATTATGTGCATATAATGAAGTTTGGAATGTTATGTATTAATTTAAGATAGTGTTAGTGAGTGCGCAAATCAGTGTATTTTAATTGGTTAATTAATATATTTAAAAATGTTCTGTTGCCTATTTAAGGGACAGGAAATGAGGGTTTAACTGTTTGAAAAAGTTTGGCATAGCCAAACGAAAGCACTTATGTGATTTGTCGTGTCTGAATTAAAGTTTGGAATAACGTTCGTGGACAGTAATTTAATTTTATACTTGGTGATATTTACCTCTTGGGCACCGGACTCAACGTGCATCTGTTTTTTTTACTTTGTAGTAATTTGTAGCTTATTTAGTGCTTACAATGAGTTATGAACAAGTGCTGAGCTCAAAGAAACAGATTTGAGTGCTGAAACTAGAAAACTGTTTCAAGTAATTTTTGAGATTTGCTGTGTCTGGCTTACATTATAAGTGTTCTGCATTATCCTTTGGGCTATCTACTGCACCGCAAGTGTTTACAAGGTGTCTGGTCCCCAGTAGTTGCCTATTGCAAAACCCTAACACCCCCATCTTTCCTTATTTAAATGACTTGCTGATTTGTGCAGATTCTGCATTCAGGTGGTTGGAGTCCGTAGACAAGTTGGTATCCCTCCTGTCCTGCCTGGGCTTCAAATTGAACCTTCAAAGGTCCTTCCTCACACCCTCTCAATGACTTTTTTTCTGTGTTGTTGGATAGACACAGTAAAAAGGATGAACTTCCTGCCAGAAGACAAAGTTCTGACTTATTAGGACATTTGCTTGGATTTCTCTCTTCTAGACTTGGCCTCAGCAAGACAGTTCCTCAAAATTCTAGGTCTCATGGATCAGTGATTCTCCTGATACCACTAGCCAGACTACACATGAGAAAAATTCAGAGGTAGTTGATTTGTTGGATTCACCACATTCATCCCTTGGATTTCCGAGTACCAGTACTGGAATTTCTAAAAAGAGTTATTGCAGTGATAGAATGGTCTCTAAATCCAGATATTCTTTTCTTTTCTGACCCCCAGTCCAGTTTCTCCATACGGACTCTTCAGATTTTTGCATGTGGAGCAGTATCCATTAAGTTTGAGTGTATGGCTTTTGAGGTCCTCAGGACATGCCAAAACACAGAAAGGTAAAAGAGATGTTGGCAGTGATAATACCTTAAAAGTTCTTCACCACTTATGGACATGGTCCTCTTCTAGTAGTCACAGTCAACACTACCATGATGAGTTACCTGAACAAGCGAGGTGATACGAGGTCATACCTTGTTTGCTGGTTGGCAGTGATGGCTGGGAAGCTGACTCTACTGCATTGTGTGACTCTTCAGGCCTCATACATTCCATCAGAGGAAAATAAAGTGGCAAACAGACTAAACAGATCCTGGACAGACCTACACAAGTGGAAGCTCCATGTAGAGGTCTTCCAGGACTTGATCCAGATGTGGAGAACACCTCATGTAGATTTGTTCACCTCCTTTCAGAGTCCACTGACAAAACTGTGTTAAAGGCATCCTTGCAGCCGTGGTTGGAAAACAGACACACTATCATTCCCATGGCCGGGATATTCCTGTATGCTTTTCCACCCATTCCAATGATTCCCAAGTACTTCTAAAGATTTAGAAAGAATTACAAAAAGCATTGTTGTAACACTTGGTGAAGTTCCAAAATTCAAAATGATCACCTTATAGTCTATCCTGATGTTGCTTCCAGATCACTGTTTCATGGTGACTAGATCTCAGGGAAGCTTATCATATAACTATTACTCAAAATTTCAGGACATTTTTTAAATTTGCAGTGTCTAGCTTACATTTTTTTTTTGCATTAGCCTTTTGGCTTTCTACTGCACCTTTTAAAGGAATTTGCTAAGGGCAATTACCACAAGCTTCCTTTCAGACTGGATCTGCTCACACTGCATCAGGGTTGAATGGTACACCCCTGTTTAGCGTAATTGCAACTGACAGCCTGGATGATTCTGTTTTGATAAGTTTAAGCACTTTTTCCATGTGGATGTGCAGCATAGATTTAAGAAAGCAAGAAAACCTACAACTAGAAGATATTACAAGTGGAGGAGTTTTTCTAGGTGGTGCCTAGCCAGTAACAGAGATCCCAAAATGATATCACCCCCTTTGGCTTTGAAACGTGAGCTACTTAGAAATGGTCTGTCATATACTTCTGTTAAAGTGCATCTTGTGGCTATCTCAACTTATCTGCCCATGGATTCCCTTCTTCATCTCTTTTTGTGGTCAATTTATGAAAGTAGTGTTGCATGTGAGACCCCCTCAGAAACAAATTCCTTCTCCCTGGGATTTCAGCTATATTCTTGAAAAATTCACCTTACCTCCTTTTGATTTGTCCCTCGGCCTGATTTATGGTTCATTCCTTGGAAGACAGTTTTACTCATTGCTCTGACACCTGCAAGATGAGTCCCTGAGCTGCAAGCTCTCATGCTGTGCCAACTCTATATGATTTTTCACAAGGATAGGGTTATATTGTGCTCTAATAGGTTTACAGGTTCATAGGTAAGTATTAGGCTAGATGTTCTTCGTGTTTCACTGTTGCAGTCATTACATTTGGGTAATCTGCTGGCAGGTTGTCCTCAGTCTGCCTGATTAACAAAGTCTTGGGTCCTGCGTCGGTTGCTATCCCTTCTTCCATAACGTCAGGTCATCAGGGGTATAAAACATGCAGCCGACGCCATTACATCAGTCTTTCTTGCTGCGCGGTGCCCGTGCCGGTCGGCCGACTCCTGAAATTATCATTTTCGAGTTTCAGAACCGAAGTCTTCAACTAAAAGCTAAATAGCCCGTTGGGGAAACTTTTTCTTGCTCCTTACCGATGTCAGTAAAAGTTAATAATTGCATTATTTGTGGGAAGCAAATACCTCATAAGGATTTTCATTTGTACTGTATTCCTTGCCTAGGCCCTGATCACAACGTGCCTTGCTGTCGGTTTTGTGCTAAATTTAATCAACGCATGAATAAACGTTGGTATATTTTTGCTTCTAAATATTTTGGCTCAAGGTTTAACTATCCAGAAATGTCGTCGGTTAGCAATCCGACTACCGGAATACCTAAAAAACGCAAAGAAAAAGAGACAGACCGTCGAGGTCCAAAACCGATGACGATGCTTCTCCTAAGCCAGTCGCCGGTTCGTCGGTACTCAGTGAGGCGCTTTTGCAGCCCCTGATACCTGCTACTTTTGATTCGCAGGCCTCTACTGAGACCCATTCGGAGTCCGGTATGCCGCAAGATGCTTTAAGTATTAAACCCGCAGATGTCTCTACCTTAGATGGGTCCGGAGCCGCTGAGCAGGCACCGGCTTCTGAGGGTGTTTTCAGGCCTAAAGATTTGTATATTAAACTGACGCCATCTTCAAAACTAAGGCCAAAATCTACTTCTATGTCTAAGAAAACGATGCTTGGGCCACGTGTACAGGCCCCAATGCCTAAAAAGCAAATGATCAAAATGTCTGAAGATTTAATTACCTTGATCAGGGATACACATCCCCCTCCTGCTAAGAGGCCTAGGCAAGGCACTGACTATGAATCTTCAGATCAGGTTTCTATTTCTTCTGATTCTTCTTCTGAACAGGAATTATCTATACCTACTAATGAGCACTCTGATGCAGAAGATTCCATCCCTTCTGCTTCTCCCCGTGAGGATTTCTCTTTTGGAGAAACTTTACATACCTTAAGGGAACACTTCCACTGGGAAAGTCAGGATTTCTCTGAATCTAAAAAGAGACTTGGGGATTTTCTTCTTCTTCTTCCTCAGCATAGGCCTTTGGCTATACCTCCTGTTCTAGACATTGTTGATGATGTTTTCTCAGAATCCAGTAAGACTCCTGATTCCCTGCCTCCGGCTCCTAGTAAGCCAGACAGATACAGGGTCCCTGACTCCCACAAATTCCTTTTCAAAAACCCTGCTGCTGACCCTGAAACCATTTCTCAGGGTCCCAGGGGCATTAAAGCCTCTACTGCTAAAAATCATACCCCTTCTGACAGAGATTCCAGGGCGTTGGATAGATGGGGTAAGAAGGTTTACACGTCTTCAACCTTGGCGATCAGGGCTTTAAACTGTCAATTTCATATGCTTAAATATCAACAGCATGTCATAGGTTTACGTAAACAGAAAATGATGTTGATCTCTGACTGTGTGGAAAATAAAGAGTTGTAGGATTTATTACATTCAGTGAACAAGTTGAAAAACATACTTTGCAATGTGGTTTTGATTCTTTGCAGGCCTTTTGCAAGGCTGCTGTTACTGGATCTGTGATAAGAAGGCATGCTTGGCTCAAGGAGCAAAGTCTGCCTGACTGTGTTAAAGCAAAATTGTTGGATGCTCCTTTACAACAGGACAGTCTCTTTGGTAATAAGGCTGAAGAAGTTTTAAAAAAGTTGGAAGATAAAGCTAAATCTATGCAAACTGTGAAAGATTTCTTACAAGTGCAGCCACCCAGATTTAGTAGGCACTTGCCTACTAAGAACTGGTCCTTTCCAGTTCCCATGAGAGCCGCTCAAGTCAAATCCAAACATTCCAAAGGCTCCAGGTTTCAGTCACGAGGAACATTTAGAACAAAACAGTGGGGTGCCTCCACCTCCAAACCTGGAAGCTACAAGGCACCTCCCTATGGTAACCAGTCTCAATGACTTTCCACTACAGTCACCAAGCACTTACCTTTTGGCCGCCCCTTTGGGGGGAAAACTGGCACTTCATGCACGAAACTGGCATCTGATTACCCAGGACAAATGGGTTTTAAATATAGTATCCCAGGGATACAGATTTCATTTCCACACGTTGCCAATCCCAAACGGATGGCCAGATCTGCCTCCAAATTAGTGGGCAGAGGCCCAGAAACAAGTTCTATCCCTCATGAATATGGGAGCTATTCACCCAGTACCAGAAGAGGAAAAGGGACAAGGGTTCTATTCAGGACTTTCCCTGGTACCCAGAAAAGACAAATCATGGTGTCCAATTCTGGACTTCTCCATTCTGAATACATTTCTGGACATTCCAAAATTCAAGATGCTGACTCTTCAGCAGTTACTACCTATGCTAGGCAAAGACGCCTGGTTGGTAACTCTAGACTTAAAAGAGGCTTACTTGCATATCCCAATCAGGGACTTTTGCAGAAGATACCTCCGCTTCAAAACAGGCTACTTGCATTACCAGTTCTCTGCACTGCCCTTTGGCTTATCTCCTGCGCCCAGAGTCTTCACAAAGTGCCTGGCACCAGTAATTGCTTTTTGCAGGCAAAGAAATATTCAAATGTATCCATACCTGGACGATTGTCTAATTCAGGCAGGAAACAAGGACACTCTTCTAAAGCATCTGGCATTTGTAAAATGGGTTCTAACTTGTCTAGGGTACACCATAAACAAAAAGAAATCACAACTGGTACCCTCTCAAAAAATTACATTCCTGGGTGCAAGCTTGAGTACAACTGCCCAGATGACTTACCTTATGCCAGAAAAGCAAATTCAATTGATGACTTCCTTCAAACAGGTGGCCACCAAAACCTTGCTATCTGCAAGACAAATTCTGCAGGCCTTGGGATTCATGGCCTCCTGCATTCTTCTAATTCCATATGCAAGACTGCATATGAGGAAACTTCAATGGTACCTAAAAGCTTTATGGAGTCAACATTGTCACAGCCTGGAAACAGTGATTCCTATTGTACCTTGCATGCAACTAGAGTTCCTGTGGTGGACAGAGGCCTGCCACCAAAACAAGGGACTGCCATTCTCTCCACCCCCTGCCGTCCAAACCCTAACTACAGACACATCAGACTATGCTTAGGGGGGCACATCTGGCAGGGAAATGCATTCAGGGCAAATGGAACCCAAATCAAATGCACCTACATATCAATCAGAAAGAGATGCTAGCTGTAAAGAATGCTCTGACAGCCTTCAAGGACTACCTTCATCCAGGACGACTACTGATAAAGACAGACAACACCACAATCGTGTGGTACATAAACAAGCAGGGGGGTACACATTCCTACCCCCTTTGCAGACTAGCCATGGCATAGTGGAACACGGCCTTGACTTATCAAATACATCTACAAGCTCAGTTCCTGCCAGGAAAGCTAAATACTCTGGCAGACGAACTAAGTAGAAATCTTATGGACCCACACAAATGGAAACTGGAACCACAAGTTTTCAGCATGTTGACATGCAAATGGGGAGCCCAGACATAGATCTTTTTGCCTCACCCCAGAACTATCAGTTGGACAAATTCTGCACAAGAATTCATCACAAAAATGCTTAGAAAGTGGATGCTCTATCATTCAGCTGGAAAAACCTATCAGTCTATGCTTTTCCCCCTCTGCTTCTGCTCTCCAAAGTCCTACTAAAAGCCAGACAGGACAAACCAAAAATGATTCTGATTGCTCCAGACTGGCATCGCCAACACTGCTACCCGCTCCTGTGCAAAGTGTCACACCTTTTTCCATGGCACCTGCCTCAGACACCTGACCTACTGTCTCAGCAGAACTACCAAATTCTACACACTCAGCTACAAACTTTGAATCTTGCAGCATGGCTAATCAACTGATTTCACCCTTGGCATCTCTCAGCAAACCTGTGATGGATGTCATTTTGAGACTAGAAGGCATAGTACTGGAAAACCTTATGCTGACAAATGGAAAAGATTCTGTGCCTGGAACCAGGCACAAGGAATATGCACAGCAATGCCCAATACTCCTCAGATTTTGCAATACTTAACTGGGATGCTTCACAAGGGCCTATCTTTTTCTTCCATAAAAATCCATGCATTTGCCATTTCAGCTCATTACAACATAGAACCTCTCCTCTTCTCTCATCCTCTGCTAAAGCAGTATCTCAGAGGGGCCAAAAATTTAAGAGCTCCCAGGAGAGCACCAACTCCTGCATGGGACCTCAATTTTGTTTTGGAAAAACTCACTCTACCTCCTTTTGAGCCAGCTGCTACTGCGGACTTAAAATGTCTCTCTTGGAAAAGAACTTTTCTTTTAGCAGTCGCTTCAGAATTAAGAAGACGAATTTCGGAAATACAGGCTTTTATGGCAGTGGAGCCTTTCATTATTTTTATCCAGACAGGGTGGCTCTCAGGACCAATCCATCCTTTATGCCTAAGGTGGTATCCAGTGTGGCTCTTAATCAGACCATTCATCTGCCAACTTTCTTTCCCAAACCACAGAACAAGGGTGAGTGGATTCTGCACTCATTGGATGCACACAGACAACTAAGATTCTTCTTAAACAGGACAAAATCTTTAAGAAAATCTGAACAACTACTGGTGGCTTTGCTGCAGGGGCAGAGGGAAAGGCTATTTCAAAGCAGACTATTTCCAAATGGATAAGCCATTGTATTTATTTCTGCTATATGCACCATAGTAAACCTGTCCCCAAGGGGATCAGATCTCAATCCACCAGGGCTGCATCTACTTCTGCAGCCTTTCTCAGAGGGGTTCCTACCAGAGACATTCTAGAAGCTGCTACCTGGAGCTCAGTTCATACGTTCACCAAACATTGCCATTTACCTCTCTTTTCTAAATTCAGAGCTGGCTTTGCCACTGCTGTCCTGCAGGGCCTTATAGCTGCTCCTAATGCTGTATAAATCCATCCTCCCAACCATAGCTTTGGGATTCTACCCAAATGTAATGACTGCAACAGTGAAACACGAAGAACGTAGTATAGTTTTGTACCATTACCATAAATGTAGATGTTTGAGTGTATTCACTGTTGCAGTCCTGGTTACCCTCCCTCCAGCCCACTGTTTTTCTCTAACTATACCTTTCCTTTCTTTTACTATGTCTAAAAGCCTTTTTGGTGTATTTGCTTTTGTTTGGAGGTATATGTTTTGTGTTTTAAATTTTATATATATATACATACATATATATATATATATATATATATATATATATATATATATATATATATATATATATATAGATTCACTTCATAACACTGAAACTTCAAAATACTGAAAATGACAAAACTTCATAATACTGAAGACCAAAATACTGAAAGCTCAAAATACTGAATACTCAAAATACTGAAACTCAAAATACTGAAAACACATATTATGCGTAAACTCAGCTTAAACAACATAAATCATAACAATTTCTACCAAATATATGCAGGGGGGGCAAGCCCCCCTGCACCCCCAAATCTTGGAGTTGATATATTTAATTAGCAGGGGGTGCAGGGGGCTTGCCCCCCTGCATATATTTGGTAGAAATTGTTATGATTTATGTTGTTTAAGCTGAGTTTACGCATAATATGTGTTTTCAGTATTTTGAGTTTCAGTATTTTGAGTATTCAGTATTTTGAGCTTTCAGTATTTTGGTTTCAGTGTTTTGAGTTTCAGTATTTTGATATTTCAATGTTATGAAGTGAATCCATATATATATATATATATATATATATATATATATATTTTTTTTTACAAAATCTAGTTTATTCAATCCACCCATGAACGATGAGATAGCGAACTTTGAAAAGAGAAGTGAATATGATGTAAGAACGTTTTACAAAAAATATAAGCATAATAGACATTTTAATATGACTAAAACAGAAGAAATATTACTTAAAGACATCAATAATGACTTACAATTAAGAATTATGATGCCAGATAAGGGTAATGGTATAGTCATATTAGATTATAGCGATTATAGTTCCTATATGACCAATATGTTACTAAGTGACACATATGTTGAAATAAGTAAAAATCAAGTAAACATAGCTTTTAGAAGAATAGAAGGAATGTTAGATGATATGTTATACCAGGGGGAAATCAATGAGTATGAACATGAATATTTACAGAATGAGTACCCAGTAATTAGTGGTATCTTCAGAATACCAAAAATACATAAAGGCCTCAACAATTTGGAATTTCGACCTATTGTAGATGGGAATAGAAGTATAACATGTAACATAAGTCAATATTTGGATTATTTCTTCAAGGAGAGTATGAAATGTTTTAGTTATATAACAAAAGATTCATGGGACTTTTTGAGTAAACTAAAAGAAATAGATATGAAAAATGAATATACTTTTGTAACAATTGATGTTGTTAATCTATTTACAACAATTCCTCATGACATTGGCCTCATATGGCTAGAAGAACAATTGTTTGAGACACATTTATATGAACAAGAACAAATCAATACTTTAATAAATTTGATGGAAATTGTCCTAAACAACAATTATATATATTTTGAAGGAAGTTATTACCAGCAAGTAAATGGGGTAGCCATGGGGCACCATGTGCCCCATGTATGCAAACCTAATAATGAGCTATTGGGAACATAATTATTTGTTTCAATCAGATTTCCGTAAACATCTTGTAATGTATACTAGATATTTAGATGATATATTTATCATCTGGGACCAAGATAAAGATATGTTAAAAACTTTTTTAGAGTATATAAATACTACAGTAAAATTTCTAAGATTCACACATCATGTTCATGATGAAAAAATTAATTATTTGGACGTAGATATAATATACAACAAAGAAACAAATAATTTAAAAACACAAATACATAGAAAGCCCACTTTTTCTAATGCATACTTGCATTTTAATAGCTGGCACCCTGACCATCAGAAAAAAGCTATTATTAAAGGGCAGATGGTCAGGGCAGCCAGAATGGTAAGTGAAGAGCAGGATTTCATAGAAGAATTAAAATATATTATGCAACTATTTATGAATATAGGATATCCAGAACAGTTTTGTGTTAAAATATACAATGAAGTAAAAAATAAAAGACAAAATGGAATATATACCGCAATATTAAAAACTGGTCCCTTAAATAAATTAACATTGGGTAGTAAAGGAGTATTAGGGAAAGATTATTATAATAACGTTCCATTGTATATTATTAATTACAATGATTGTGTTAGAGAGATTGAGAGCATAATAAAGAAAAATTGGGATTTCTTTGTGAATGATAAAATTGGGAGACAACTTTTTCAAGGTCCAATAAAATTTGTATACAAAAAGAGTCCATCTTTTAAAAATATATTAGAAAATAAAGGAAAAACTGACAAATATAACAACAGAAGTAAAGGTAACTTTAAATGTGGAACATGTAGTACATGTAGTCACATATATTGTTCAGGTACAGAAACAATGATCAATGGCTGTAAAATTAGAATATATGGGCATTACAATTGTTTAACAACAAATGTAGTATATATAGCTTTGTGTCAACAATGTAAAGCCTTCTATGTTGGGAAAACAAAAAGGCAATTTAGAGAGCGGATTAAAGAACACCTTTTGGATATACAACACCATAAGAGTACTAATGCTTTAGCGAGACATATCATTGAAAATAATGACCACAAATTTAAATTTATGGTCATTAATCAAATCAAATATGACCCACAAGGAAAGATAACTATGTACCATTTGGACATGGAGGAATTAAAATGGCAGATAAGTCTGAATTCATGTATTCCACCAGGCATAAATGAATACATGACTATCATGCCATTATTGAAATTGAATAGAGTTTATGGCAAATAGATGATGTATACAAATAATAACAAAAGAATATACATATATATATATATATATATATACATCCATTATATATTTATTATTTTTATAAATTAGTTTCATATACAATATTGACTAAGTTATATTATTTAGTTATTATTATTAATTCATTATTATTTTTAATTTTGAAAGTGTGGGTTATATTAAATTTGACTATATACTAATTGGACTACATATAACATACATATTATATACCATACTATAATAGTAAACAAAGTAATACTTGTCAGCATCATTATTTAAAATATGTTTGGTTCATTTTAATTGTATTTATGGTATTATGCATTTTATATTATATTATATTATATCATATTATCATACCTTTAGTATACTGTTAAAAATCCATATATATATATAAAATATATGAGACACAGTCGGATGAGGGATTATATACATCAATTACATAAATTACATATATATATATATATATCTTTTAATTTTAACACAATATTATATATATTATATATGTTACATAGATAAATGTGTTTTAATATATGTAAAGTACAAAGTAAAGTTTAATTATTATTTTATGAATAGATATAGTTGATTAAATGTACATTTACATAGTTGTTTTTAATACAAAATACACACATATATATTTTCACTGGAGTACATATATATATATACAGTTGGTTCAAGTTTGTAAATATAATGGTTTTTAATGGATATAAAATGTTCTTGAATGAGTCATTTCCCTTTTAAGAATTCATTATTGAAAATCAAGGATATCAATTAAGTAATTATTCAATACACAATATTGTATAAAAATCTTGGGTTGAAACAGTAGTATGTATTCTGAAGAAATTCGTATGGACGAAACCTAGGTCAATAAAGAAGTTTTTTGCTGCAGGAACGTGTGGTGGCTTTTCGTTGGGTTAGTTCCAGTGCTACAAGAATATAATTTCAACAAATTTGGGTTTGCTTTTCATCTCCTTATTGGCATCGGCTACATCTTGCTGTTTTACAACAGGTTGCAGTATTTTTTGGTTACTAGTTTTTATGGCGAGCGAGAGGGGTTCGGTGGATGTCGGGAGTATGTTACAGCAAATATGCGAAACCTTAAAAGAACATTCGGTTCTTATACAAAAAATACTCACTAAAGAAGCGGTGGAATTAATACAATCAGAGGAAAGTTTGGGCTTACCCCTCACACAACCCACACCACCCAATGTAACAACGCAAGGTAATCCTGATATATGTGGTAAAGAAAGAACTGTTAGAGATATAACTTGTTGGAAAACTACTGCTTTCAGTTGTCAAAGTGGTAGCACTCCACAACGTTCAACAGTAGAAGTGATATATGAACCACAACCAATGCAAGAAATGTTAAGAACATTTGAGAAAAAACTGTTTAAATTGAAACGGACACAATTAGAGAACTGTTATCTGACACGTAACATAGAGTTGGGAATTATTCCCAAAGGTTTACGGCTTTGGAGATATCCAAATGGCTGTGAACAAAATGTCAGTATGTTAAAAGAACTACATGATTTGTTTGACAATTGTGGTATCCGGCTGATGGAAATAATGGTGAAATACAACAGTATAAAAATTGAAGAATTATTAATTCAATTGGAAGAATTAAATCAGAACATCTCAAAAGACCTTCTCTTTGAACATGCATATGACCAGTACACGCACATTATATCAGATGTTACAAACAGTTGTGATATTTTATTTCAAAAGAAAAGTGTTAAAATCCAACGTGACATACAAAGATATGCGCAACATCAAGCATATCCAAAATCTGGTAGTTCAAAAGGTCAACACCATGGTAATCCATACACAGAGAACTTTTCGGCAGTTGCAGATGACGACAGTCCGCCGTTTGAGGGAGACGACGAGAATACTCGCAATGAGGGCGAAGATAGCGTGGAGGAGGGCGTTAGGCGTTCTAATCGGCTGAGGAACCAACACGAGTTTAATAACCAACATGAATTTGACAAAAAAGGTGTCAGACCGAAACAGACTTTTTTGGGAATTACAGCAGGCAGGAAACGGAAAATGTAACCACAGACGTTGTGGTTCAGGCGGGTATCAATACAGCGGCACATAGTCTTTTTGGACTTTTTGACATTCAACAACCGCAAAAGTTGGACAATAACATCATTAACGTGAGTACGCCCTGCCTAGATTTAAAAATTGGTTCCATTGAACATGTAGAACTCTGTACAACACTGGCGTCTTCTTCCAACATATCAAACCCTGTAGTGGATGTAACATTTGATTACAATAATATATGTGAATTGCATAACAGTAATAATTTAATACCTAAAGGGAAGCAAGACGGTTATGATAACATGAATGATGATGCATTACTAGAATTAAGTATATACCAATACAATGAAAGTGAGTTTAGTAGTGGAATAAACAATGTGGGAATTGTAAGTGCTGACAAGTTAGTATATGAAGATGAAGAATGTTATAGTAACGAAGTCAATTTTTATATAGATTGTAATCCAGACCATTATTTGGTCAATAACGACAATTGTACACAATCACAAGTTATAAGTATAGATATGTATTCTAATGTAGATATAGTACCTGATGTTAATGATTATGTTTTTTTAAGTAATCCAAACATAGTAATGAACACAAAACATGATTTCAAAGTGTATAATTATTCTTCAAAGAACATAACAGTGCAACACGCTGATTTATTTTCCAAAGGGTTTAATTATGTTCCCTGCAAAAAAGGCAATATAGTGGAATCTATATTGGATCTAAAGTTGTTTTCACGCTAATTGAACTTAAAAGCATATTTTAATAATAAAATTGATGATCAAAGCAAACAACAAAAGATTTTTACAAAATCTAGTTTATTCAATCCACCCATGAACGATGAGATAGCGAACTTTGAAAAGAGAAGTGAATATGATGTAAGAACGTTTTACAAAAAATATAAGCATAATAGACATTTTAATATGACTAAAACAGAAGAAATATTACTTAAAGACATCAATAATGACTTACAATTAAGAATTATGAGGCCAGATAAGGGTAATGGTATAGTCATATTAGATTATAGCGATTATAGTTCCTATATGACCAATATGTTACTAAGTGACACATATGTTGAAATAAGTAAAAATCAAGTAAACATAGCTTTTAGAAGAATAGAAGGAATGTTAGATGATATGTTATACCAGGGGGAAATCAATGAGTATGAACATGAATATTTACAGAATGAGTACCCAGTAATTAGTGGTATCTTCGGAATACCAAAAATACATAAAGGCCTCAACAATTTTGAATTTCGACCTATTGTAGATGGGAATAGAAGTATAACATGTAACATAAGTCAATATTTGGATTATTTCTTCAAGGAGAGTATGAAATGTTTTAGTTATATAACAAAAGATTCATGGGACTTTTTGAGTAAACTAAAAGAAATAGATATGAAAAATGAATATACTTTTGTAACAATTGATGTTGTTAATCTATTTACAACAATTCCTCATGACATTGGCCTCATATGGCTAGAAGAACAATTGTTTGAGACACATTTATATGAACAAGAACAAATCAATACTTTAATAAATTTGATGGAAATTGTCCTAAACAACAATTATATATATTTTGAAGGAAGTTATTACCAGCAAGTAAATGGGGTAGCCATGGGGGCACCATGTGCCCCCATGTATGCAAACCTAATAATGAGCTATTGGGAACATAATTATTTGTTTCAATCAGATTTCCGTAAACATCTTGTAATGTATACTAGATATTTAGATGATATATTTATCATCTGGGACCAAGATAAAGATATGTTAAAAACTTTTTTAGAGTATATAAATACTACAGTAAAATTTCTAAGATTCACACATCATGTTCATGATGAAAAAATTAATTATTTGGACGTAGATATAATATACAACAAAGAAACAAATAATTTAAAAACACAAATACATAGAAAGCCCACTTTTTCTAATGCATACTTGCATTTTAATAGCTGGCACCCTGACCATCAGAAAAAAGCTATTATTAAAGGGCAGATGGTCAGGGCAGCCAGAATGGTAAGTGAAGAGCAGGATTTCATAGAAGAATTAAAATATATTATGCAACTATTTATGAATAGAGGATATCCAGAACAGTTTTGTGTTAAAATATACAATGAAGTAAAAAATAAAAGACAAAATGGAATATATACCGCAATATTAAAAACTGGTCCCTTAAATAAATTAACATTGGGTAGTAAAGGAGTATTAGGGAAAGATTATTATAATAACGTTCCATTGTATATTATTAATTGCAATGATTGTGTTAGAGAGATAGAGAGCATAATAAAGAAAAATTGGGATTTCTTTGTGAATGATAAAATTGGGAGACAACTTTTTCAAGGTCCAATAAAATTTGTATACAAAAAGAGTCCATGTTTTAAAAATATATTAGAAAATAAAGGAAAAACTGACAAATATAACAACAGAAGTAAAGGTAACTTTAAATGTGGAACATGTAGTACATGTAGTCACATATATTGTTCAGGTACAGAAACAATGATCAATGGCTGTAAAATTAGAATATATGGGCATTACAATTGTTTAACAACAAATGTAGTATATATAGCTTTGTGTCAACAATGTAAAGCCTTCTATGTTGGGAAAACAAAAAGGCAATTTAGAGAGCGGATTAAAGAACACCTTTTGGATATACAACACCATAAGAGTACTAATGCTTTAGCGAGACATATCATTGAAAATAATGACCACAAATTTAAATTTATGGTCATTAATCAAATCAAATATGACCCACAAGGAAAGATAACTATGTACCATTTGGACATGGAGGAATTAAAATGGCAGATAAGTCTGAATTCATGTATTCCACCAGGCATAAATGAATACATGACTATCATGCCATTATTGAAATTGAATAGAGTTTATGGCAAATAGATGATGTATACAAATAATAACAAAAGAATATACATATATATATATATATATATATATACATCCATTATATATTTATTATTTTTATAAATTAGTTTCATATACAATATTGACTAAGTTATATTATTTAGTTATTATTATTAATTCATTATTATTTTTAATTTTGAAAGTGTGGGTTATATTAAATTTGACTATATACTAATTGGACTACATATAACATACATATTATATACCATACTATAATAGTAAACAAAGTAATACTTGTCAGCATCATTATTTAAAATATGTTTGGTTCATTTTAATTGTATTTATGGTATTATGCATTTTATATTATATTATATTATATCATATTATCATACCTTTAGTATACTGTTAAAAATCCATATATATATATAAAATATATGAGACACAGTCGGATGAGGGATTATATACATCAATTACATAAATTACATATATATATATATATATATATATATATCTTTTAATTTTAACACAATATTATATATATTATATATGTTACATAGATAAATGTGTTTTAATATATGTAAAGTACAAAGTAAAGTTTAATTATTATTTTATGAATAGATATAGTTGATTAAATGTACATTTACATAGTTGTTTTTAATACAAAATACACACATATATATTTTCACTGGAGTACATATATATATATATATATATATACAGTTGGTTCAAGTTTGTAAATATAATGGTTTTTAATGGATATAAAATGTTCTTGAATGAGTCATTTCCATTTTAAGAATTCATTATTGAAAATCAAGGATATCAATTAAGTAATTATTCAATACACAATATTGTATAAAAATCTTGGGTTGAAACAGTAGTATGTATTCTGAAGAAGTTCGTATGGACGAAACCTAGGTCAATAAAGAAGTTTTTTGCTGCAGGAACGTGTGGTGGCTTTTCGTTGGGTTAGTTCCAGTGCTACAAGAATATAATTTCAACAAATTTGGGTTTGCTTTTCATCTCCTTATTGGCATCGGCTACATCTTGCTGTTTTACAACATCTGCCAACTTTCTTTCCCAAACCACAGAACAAGGGTGAGTGGATTCTGCACTCATTGGATGTACACAGACAACTAAGATTCTTCTTAAACAGGACAAAATCTTTAAGAAAATCTGAACAACTACTGGTGGCTTTGCTGCAGGGGCAGAGGGAAAGGCTATTTCAAAGCAGACTATTTCCAAATGGATAAGCCATTGTATTTATTTCTGCTATATGCACCATAGTAAACCTGTCCCCAAGGGGATCAGATCTCAATCCACCAGGGCTGCATCTACTTCTGCAGCCTTTCTCAGAGGGGTTCCTACCAGAGACATTCTAGAAGCTGCTACCTGGAGCTCAGTTCATACGTTCACCAAACATTGCCATTTACCTCTCTTTTCTAAATTCAGAGCTGGCTTTGCCACTGCTGTCCTGCAGGGCCTTATAGCTGCTCCTAATGCTGTATAAATCCATCCTCCCAACCATAGCTTTGGGATTCTACCCAAATGTAATGACTGCAACAGTGAAACACGAAGAACGTAGTATAGTTTTGTACCATTACCATAAATGTAGATGTTTGAGTGTATTCACTGTTGCAGTCCTGGTTACCCTCCTCCAGCCCACTGTTTTTCTCTAACTATACCTTTCCTTTCTTTTACTATGTCTAAAAGCCTTTTTGGTGTATTTGCTTTTGTTTGGAGGTATATGTTTTGTGTTTTAAATTATATATATATATATATATATATATATATATATATATATATATATATAGATTCACTTCATAACACTGAAACTTCAAAATACTGAAAATGACAAAACTTCATAATACTGAAGACCAAAATACTGAAAGCTCAAAATACTGAATACTCAAAATACTGAAACTCAAAATACTGAAAACACATATTATGCGTAAACTCAGCTTAAACAACATAAATCATAACAATTTTTACCAAATATGAGGGCAAGCCTCACACCCCCTGCTAATTATATATATCTACTCCAAGATTGCACTTAATGTGCAATCTTGGAGTTGATATATTTAATTAGCAGGGGGTGTGGGGGGTGCAGGGGGGCTTGCCCCCCTGCATATATTTGGTAGAAATTGTTATGATTTATGTTGTTTAAGCTGAGTTTACGCATAATATGTGTTTTCAGTATTTTGAGTTTCAGTATTTTGAGTATTCAGTATTTTGAGCTTTCAGTATTTTGGTTTCAGTGTTATATATATATATATTGCTCCCCATTTGGGGGGCACCTGACATCTGGGGCAAGAAAAACTGATGTAATGGCGTCGGCTGCATGGTTTATACCCCTGACGACCTGACGTCATGGAAGAAGGGACAGCAACTGACGCAGGACCCAAGACTTTGTTAATCAGGCCGACTGAGGGCAACTTGCCAGCAGATTACCCAAATGTAATGACTGCAACAGTGAATACACTCGAACATCTACATTTATGGTAAGTATACACAACTGTACTTTGCCCTTGCAGGCCATTTTAAGCCTAGCCAGTTTCCTTTTTTTGTGCTCAAAATAATCTGTCCCATTTGGTTATAGATTGGCCTTACCCATCCCATGGTCAGTAATTAAATATTACCCCTAATGAAAATAACTGGGAACATTCTGTAGGTAATTTGTGAGGACTTGTGCATGGGGTATAACATTTAGGAGCTGCCTCTGTCCTTTTGTAGTACAGGGGATAGTCCTAGGTTAACTTTTCTGTTTCCTTTCCATAGATCTAAGTTACGCTTGAAAATGGACAGGGATGAACTTATTTTATGCGGATGAGGAGTCTGTTCCAGAGCAGTGGTATCCTCTGTGAGATATATCTGTCCCTCCAAACTGAGTTGTTGATGTTGCAGAAGAGGTTTTGATTCCTAGACTGAGTATTTCTGATGTTATTTGACTTGCTGATGTGCAGTAAATCCATTCATAATAGGTTTAATGATGCTTTGTATGCCAGGTACAGGTCACCTCTCAGCAGTCTATAGCATATTAAGTATAGTGACAGGGCTTTGAGTTGGGTCCATGTAGGACATGTTTTTTAAGCCTTGTATCCTTTTAGTAAGGTATCTCTGGGGGCATTCCCATTGTAGCTTGAGTCTGGATAGATACATGCCAAAGGAGTTGAGTAAAATGGGACAATGATGTCTCTAAAACTTGACACAATCCCTGTCTGCAGAAGGCTTTTCAAACACCCCAAACAACTTTTTAGGTGGTTTTGCCTAAAGACAAAATGAATAAATTGTTTATATCAAAAGACAACATTGATGTTGGGGCTCCTGCCCTTTGGACATCCGATAGGATCCTTTGACCTCTGAAGGATGAGACTCATTGGTCATGAACTCCAATGCCTGACTGAGTTGTAGTTATGGCTGCCCTTAAAAATGCTATACTCCATTGCTCAGCTCTCCATCCCCTGTTAAGGAAGCCAGGTATGTGGACAGGTTTGGGAAGCAAGTTTATCCTTTCTTCACCTTTTCACCGAGGGCTGTAAACTATATGCCCCATATAGTAAAGTTCTTCTCTTTTTTAATTTCTCCAAATCTTTTGGGTTTCTAATACCATAATGGGAATGGACCTCATTCCTAAGTCAAAGTACCATTAAAGTTCATGAAATTAGTATTGTTTCAATCTTTGATGTCACCCAGAAGTGCTCTTCTCAGCATCCGCAATGTGCACAGTAATGACTCCTTTTGCAATTCCACACCTTCCTTAAGCAGAGGTTCCAGATGGAGCTGTCAAATGAGATGTAACAGTCTCTAAACCAATTGCTAGATGAGCAGTTAAAACAAAAGTTGCAGTTGCATTTGGCAAATATATTTTCTGTCTCAAACCTCAACACGAGTTTTGCTTGCAGCTCTGCTAATAGCTCTCCCTGTTCAGCAGGCACCAAAATAAATGTCATCATTCCTGGCTTTGCTTAATAGACGTTGCTGAAGATACCAAGGTGATTTTCTTAAAATCTTTGATGTATCTAAACTTTTCAGGACAACTGTATCTTCTCACCTAGTGAATATGAAAATTTAAGGAAAACTTCCTTCCCAACTCTCTCTGTCTTTGTGTAATGTCCCACCCTGTCAAAAGACTGCTACTAGAAGAAAGGTCCTAAACCTTCTTTGTAAAGGAGACATCCAGAATATCCCGCCAGACCAGTACCAGTTAGGTTATCACTCTGTGTTCTTTTTGATACCCAAGAAAATAAAGAACTTCAAGTCTTTTGTCAAACTGAGCATGCCAAGCCAGTTCATGCCAAAAGAAACAGTTTGCATGATCATGGTGCAGTCCATCCTTCCATGTCTGTCAAAAGAAGATTCTTTGCGCACTTTGCACTTTCGTGTTACTTACTGTGTACACATAAAGATTGCTAAGGAGTCTTCGAAGTACCATTGCGTCTTGTAGGAAACTGTCATTACTAATTCAGGACTCTTCTTGTTGGTCTCACCTCAGCCCCCACAGGGTGTTAAGTAAATGCATATCTATTTTTGCATTAAAGCATATGTTATAAGAAATGAAGATATTTTCCTACCTGGCTGACTATCCCCCTCCATACCTTCCTTAAGCAGACTGACCTTTGCCTGGGAGTCCCTGATCAAACTTTTTCAGCCCTTAAATCATAATCTTGAACATTGCAAAGTCTCATTTGGGTCTAGTTTAGCTGCTGACATTTATAGGCATTAGTCTAGATGTAGTAGCAATTAAAGCCTGCTTACCCATGCAAAAGATCCTTCCTCTTCTGGAATTAGTTTGCCAAATTGTTCATTTGCAGTGTGGCATAGTTTTATTTGGCTTCATGGCCAAGGGGCTAATGATAGTGAACTTCCCTGTGGCACCCTTCAGAAGGTTTTATGTAGGGGTATTTCAGTGAACTTCTGGAGCTCAGTGGCCTTAAATTTTAAATCCTATGAATCTACACATAAAAAATTCAAAATGTTGTGAAACTCATCTCATAGTGTGTGGTCACACACTCCAAATCTGACTGTAAGCAGCCCATTAATTACCTTTACCTATGTATTGTTTGTCATTACAGATATTTCTGCCCATGGGTGTGACGGGGGCATTGTCAATCTGTCCAAGATGTGTGGTTGCATTCAAAGGCCAGTTGTACATCAGTATATGTATGATAAAGACAGTCTTTCTTACATTCCAGGAAGTCATTTGGTATGCCATCAAGCAAGGGGGAACTGTGAACCCATTTCTAGCCCCCGTTTGTCAAGAGGCAGTGAAAGTATGAGGATGGGTATGTCCACCAGCTGCTTTTATGTTGCAAATGACATCCCGGTAGAAACCAGCTGTCTAGTAATTAGGCTCATAACATTGGCTTCTGTTGCCGTTTCAGTGGTTCCTCGTTCATTAGTAATACAACAGCTGTTCTAGAAAAACCCAATGCAAAACGAAAGAACTTCGGCAACCCGAACAAAACTGTTGACAAAATGTTAACAGCAACCGAAGCAGAGAATGAAATGGCCACACAGTCAAATCATTGAACAGGAAATGATGTTAAAATGATAGACATGACTTTGAAATACTTTTATTATCTTAGAATTACAACCATTTGTTCACATCAAATAGTGACTCATAATTATAGAAGCTCATAAGGCATCACAGTATAGGGAGTTATCATCATATAGTAGGTTTTTTAGCCACATCAGTTCCTGTCTTATATACATATATTTATACATTGTTGTAATTCTAAGATATGTTGGCATGAGTTGTCTTGATACGGCCAGTAGCTATAAATCCATGTCTATGTTAAATGGAGTGTTATATGGATAATTGGAGGAAATAAAAGTATTTCAAAGTTATTTTTAAGGAATGACCAATGACGAGTAATAATAATTTCTTGTACATAAAAGTGTCATTTTAGTGTTTTACATTTTTATATTTGAATGTAAATAGTCATGTCTATCATTTTAACATCATTTCCTGTTCAATGATTATAAAACCAGGACGTAGGGAGGCGTCCTGGTTTTTCTGAAGAAGTCCACGTGACATTAAAGTGGAAGAAAGCTTAAAAATACTATTTGACTGTGTGGCCATTTCATTCTCTGCTTCGGTTGCTGTTAACATTTTGTCAACAACAGCTGTTCTGTTATTAGGGAAAGCCTTGCTATGACTATTTGTCTCTTAGACCATCACCAAGTGCAGCAGCTTATTCTCCCTGTTCCTTTCTCTTGGGGAGTGTGTCCTGGGATGTTGTCATGTAAAAGTAGCTACCAAGACTCCTCATGTCCTCTGATTCTGAGGTTTATTCATTAAGCTAAGTAGCACAAACCTATAGTAATTTTCATAACCCCATTTTGGCTTTATGCAAGTCTAGTTGCACTTTCTCCAGCCTCACCTGTTGGAGAAGTGTCTCAGCCTTCAGCTCTTAAGGACCCTACTATCCCATACATCTGGCAAGTCCCATCCAGTTCTGTACTTCCTGTGCCCAACTGCTTGGTTTCTGCAGTTCAACAAATGTCCAGAGGCTCTTTTACCCCTGTCAGGTAGTCTAGATTTTTACCTCTGCAAAAAAGCCCAATGCACTGAAGACTTGAAAAACTAAATAGGCTAATTTTCCATATGAATTTCATCAAAGGGTGTACTTCCTTTTACTGTTCATGTAACAACAGACTTGAACTATTTAGCTAAAATGTTTGACGTAGGCCACATCTATTTTTAAGTGCATCTTGCTACTGTTTCTTATTTATATCAAGGTGCAAATCTTA
Source organism: Protopterus annectens (assembly GCF_019279795.1). NCBI lineage: Eukaryota > Metazoa > Chordata > Ceratodontiformes > Protopteridae > Protopterus > Protopterus annectens. Next base: position 1,578,154,024 of record NC_056739.1, on the reverse strand, counting down.
TGTCTTTAGCCAAGACCTTTTCGAAAAATACCTTTCTTCTAAGTACCCTCCCTCATGGATTCTGTCCTGTTATTGGACTTAAGAAACTTAATTTCCCACCATTCAAACCATATTTTATGGCATAATGAAAGTACTTATTTTGTAAAGCACTTTTTCTAGGAGCAGATAACATCAGCCAGAAGAATTTCTGCATTGCAAGCCTACAATACTTATTTGAATAATCAAATTTTTTATACAAGGATAGGGTCTCCTTTCATAATACTCTTCATTCATGCCAGAGATAGTCACTAATTCAAATTTGAACCAGTGTGTTCATCTTTCTGTCTTTTTCTGTAATTATTTCAGTATGGTAGAATATTGTGCTACATGGAGCTGAAAGCTCAGGTTCTATTTGGAGAGAATAAAATCATTCACTTCTTCATAACTTTGCATGACAAAATAAAATTGGCTGTAAAGTGCCTGTGATTAGTTTAGCTAAATGGCTGACAGGTTTTAGTAAATTATTAAACATTATTATGAAATGTATAATAATCCTTTGCTGTTTAGCCCTAGGACCAGTCTTGATACCAGTTTTGGTACATTAGTGATTATGTCTCAAGCAATTTTCTATAATATAGCCTTAGTTGTGCAGCAGCTACTTTGTCCTCAATGAATACTTTTGCAAAACATTATAAGCTAGATGCGATTTTCAGATCCAGATCTTCCTTTGGGTATGTTCCCATGAATGAGAACACATGGGAAAATAACATGAAACTGTGCAGTGCAGGGACTTCCTCATATCAAATGTGAAAGTTACATACTTATGTACATAGCATAAAGATAGAAATGGATGAGCAGGTCGTACACTCTCAGTAACATCCCTACACCCTGCCATTCATCTTGGTGCAAAGGTCTGTTTTATGTATTGTCTGCCTTGTGTAGCATACTGTAATCTGAGAGGAAGGTCTGGTCACAGAACAGCATGGATAAAGCCAAGGGATTTAATAGCATGGGAAAGCTTAAGATGCTGAGCTGCCTTTGTCTGATGGAATTAGTCCTACTGTTAGCAGAGATGAACCTGCTCATCCAGAGTTGTTGCTTATGGTACTATCTAGGTTATTGTTTTTTTGTAAAGTAAGATATCTATACTTTTAACAGTGTTTTATGGTTGCAAGTAGAAGAAATTGTTGTTTATGATAGTTTGCATAGCTGTGAACAATGATGATAAAAACATGTGACCATCTGTATGCTTACTGGTTTCATTCTCTTTAATGCAGGGAGAGAAGATATTTTATCTGATCAAACCAGCTCCAGCAAATATTTCCCTCTATGAGCACTGGAGGTCATCTTCCAATAACAGTGAAATGTTTTTCGCTGACCAAGTAGACAAGTGCTACAGATGTTCTATAAAACAAGGACAGACACTTTTCATCCCAACAGGTTTGCATTTATTAGTATCCATTATAGTGTGGACTCACCAAGTAGACAACTGCTACGGATGTTCTGTAAAACAAGGACAGACACTTTTCATCCCAACAGGTTGCATTTACTAGTATTCATTATAGTGTGGGGGGTGTATATGTTTTACATAATGGACTCACCAAATGGACAAGTGCTGTAGATGTTCTGTAAAACAAAGACAGACACTTTTCATCCCAACAGGTTTGCATTTATTAGTATTCATTATAGTGTGATGGCTTATGTATGCTATACATAATGACTCACCAAGTAGACAACTGCTACAGATGTTCTGTAAAACAAGGGCAAACACTTTTCATCCCAACAGGTTTGCATTTATTAGTGTTCATTATAGTATGATGGGTTATGTATATTGCACATAACAGACTCATTAGTATTTTATTAACTATTAAAGATCACATTTTGGGGCAGTTGATAAGATGTAGAGCGTCACACTGAACAGTGTAGTGTTAAGAAATCTGTGTTGATACTTTTTACAAAAAAGTAGTAGTAGGGTCAAGTACAGTGAAGAAACATAAGATTTTTTTAAATGGAGTAGGAAACATGGAAAGCTATCGGCGAAGGATTGGCAACTTACCTGCCAAGCAGGGAAATTGGCCAACTAGGTGAATCAAGTTGTCCTCTTACTGTTTTTATATTCAGTCTTGGATCATATCTGCCGCTACTACCTTTGATATCCCCACTACTTATGCGTTTGCTTGCTTGTTTATTTTTTTAATTTGAAAACAAGGTAAACTAAAGATTATAAATATGGGTGTTATTTAAATTTAAGGTACTTACATTATGGGGCATCTCAGAGAATTATTGCTTAGAATAAGTACAAAATGTTAAAGTTCTTTACAGAGATTTTATGAATGGTTGCTATTTACAAAAAGATAAAGAAAATTATTTTGATACACTGACCTACTCTAACAGAGGAAATGAGTAGTTCAGGCAAACATATCATTTAGGTTTTACATTGACATAAACATAGTAACTGTATATGAAAATTGTATGTGCATAATGAACGTTTATATAAATTACGTTTAGTGTAAGATAGTTATAGGAGAGTTGTGATTTTGTTTAGACAGTCATGTACCGTATTTCCCCGAAAATAAGACCTAGCCAGAAAATAGGCCCTAGCATGATTTTTCAGGATGGTCGTAATATAAGCCCTACCCCAAAAATAAGCCCTAGTTAACATCATACCCATATGTAGGTAATTAAATATAAATAATATTATTGACAGCTGTTGACTGAGGTTATTGTACTCTGCTCATCATTTTCGGACCATTGGGAGATCCAACTTCTTCTCTTTGTGGAAGGCCGTAAGATTCTGTCCCCGGGAGTCCTCCACAATTCTTACTCTAACCCTAATCCACAAATATCCTCACTGACACTTGTCATTTGAGATCATTGGCCCATAAACATTGCCAAGTGTACTGAATGACCAGTTAAAGTACAGACACAATGTATGAATAATGTGCGCACTTGATAAACGGTTGTGGTTGTGTCTTTTTAACTGTCATAATTTTTGTTGCCACTCCTGTCTCATAACTCTTCAATCAACCCCCCCCCCCCCAGACAAGATGAGTGCAAAAAAAAGAGCTATTCCATTGAGTACAAGAACGGAATCATGGAGGACTCCCAGGGACAGAATATTACGGCTTTCTGCAAAGGGAGTTGGATCTCCGAATGGTCTGAAAATGGCAAGCAGAGTACGATAACCTCAGTCAACAGGTGGACGAGGGAAATGCAAAGAAGTGTAAGTGTGGATCAAGTCGGCAACCATTATTTCCTGAGCTGGAAGACATCATCTGTGAATGGATTGCTAACAGGAGAGCAAAGGCTTTGGTTGTGCACAGGGCTGATATTCAAGCATTTGCCCTTGCAATGGCACCACAATTAGAAATTTCACCAGAAGAATTCAAAGCATCACAACACTGGCTGGATGGCTTCCTTCAGTGATATGAATTGTCTCTAAGAAGATCAACAACACTGTTCAAGCGGGAAGATACTGAAGTTATTAAATGTGCACTTGCTTTCAAGTCCTTTGTTGATGGCATTGACTTTTCGAAATACCAACTCTCAAACATGATTGCTATGAATGAAACTGCAGTGTATATGGGCCAAGGATCTCAAACAAGAATTGATCACAGGGGTTTCTCATCAATCTACATTCCCTCCAGTGGTTACGAAAGTGGACGTTTTACCTGTATTTTGGCAGTTTGCCTGGATGGAAAGAAAACACCACCTCTAATCATTAGTAAGGGCAAGAAAGATAAGATTGAATGTGTTTCAGGCATTTACATTCTTGAAACTGAAAAAGCCTGGTGCACATGAGCAGTTATAAGGAAGTGGGTCGATCTAATGCTGCCACTTGTTTTGCGAGGTGGCAAAAGGGGTCTGCTAGTCTGGGATTCAGCCAGCACTCACTGCTCTAAAAACATGAAGAACTTCCTTGCAGAGAGAAGAGTAGATCAAGTAATGATTCCCGCAGGAAAGACTGCCTATCTCCAGACTCTTGATATTGCAATAAACAAGCCAGTAAAGGACCATTTGCGCACAGAACTCAATGACTACATTGAAAATAGAATGGAGAGAAATCAGCGTGGAAACTTTTTGAAGCCTATCCTACAAGAGGTCATGACTTGGGTGAAGAATTCATGGGATAAAATCACTGACAGCTGTTGTTGCCAATGCACTACAAGTAGGCCGCATGGACAAGAAGTGCTCATTAAAGGAGAGCTCTGTTGCTGGACATGACAGATTGGGGCCAATGATTCTACAGGAAATGGAGTCACAAGAAATTTAGCCCGGAATTCGGGATTTGGAGAGTTATGATGATGTTCCAGAAGAAGAAAACATGACTGTATTTGAATAACTTTTCCATTATCGGAGCAACAGAATGGATTGCTTCTGCTTTTAGCTGCCAGCAAGCTCTCGTCAGTTTTTTGACTTTATTGTACGGTATTAAGGAAGGACGACAAGGTGACGTGGTGGAATGAGGAAGTACAGGAGAATATACAGAGAAAGAGGTTGGCAAAGAAGAAGTGGGATTGTCAGAGAGATGAAGAAAGTAGACAGGAGTATAAGGAGATGAGGTGCATGGCAAAGAGAGAGGTGGCGAAGGCTAAGGATAAGGCATATGAAGAGGTGTATGAAAGGTTGGACACTAAGGAGGGAGGAAAAGGACCTTTATCGATTGGCTAGACAGAGAGACTGAGCTAGGAAAGATGTGCAGCAGGTAAAGGTGATAAAGGATAATGAGGGAAACATACAAGTGAGGAGAGTGTGTTGAGGAGATGGAAAGAGTACTTTGAGGAGATGATGAATGAAGACAATGAGAGGGAGAGAAGGTTGGATGATGTGGGGATAGTGAATCATAAAGTGCAGTGGATTAGCAAGGAGGAAGTAAGGATAGCTATGAAGAGGATGAAGAATGGAAAGGCTGTTGGTCCAGATGACATACCTGTGGAAACATGGAGGTGTTTAGGTGAAATGGCAATGGAGGTTTTAACCAGATTGTTTAATGAAATCTTGGAAAGTGAGAGGATGCCTGAGGAATGGAGAAAAAGTGTTTTGGTACCGATTTTTAAGAATAAGGGTGATGTGCAGAGCTGTAGTAACTACAGAGGGATTAAATTGATCAGTCACAGCATGAAGTTATGGGAAAGAGTAGTGGAAGGTAGGTTAAGAAGGGACGTGATGATTAGTGATCAGCAGTATGGTTTCATGCCGTGAAAGAGCACTACAGATGCACTGTTTGCTCTGAGAGTGTTGATGGAGAAGTTCAGAGAAGGTCAGAAGGAGTTGCATTGTGTTTTTGTAGACTTAGAGAAAGCATATGACAGGGTGCCTAGAGAGGAGTTGTGGTATTGTATGAGGAAGTTGGGTGTGTCAGAGAAGTATGTATGAGTGGTACAGGATATGTACGAGGGTAGTGTGACAGTGGTGAGGTCTGCAGTGGGATTGATGGATGCGTTTAAGGTGGAGGTAGGATTACATCAAGGATCAGCTCTGAGCCCTTTCTTATTTGCAATGGTGATGGATAGGTTGACAGATGAGATCAGACAGGAGTCCCCGTGGACTATGATGTTTGCAGATGACATTGTGATCTGTAGTGAGAGTAGGGAACAGGTGGAGGAGACCCTGGAGAGATGGAGATATGCTCTAGAGAGTAGAGGAATGAAGGTCAGCAGGACTAAGACAGAATATATGTGTGTGAATGAGAGGGAGGATAGAGGAATGGTGAGGATGCAAGGAGTAGAGGTGGCAAACGTGGATGAGTTTAAATACTTGGGATCAGTAGTTCAGAGTAATGGTGAGTGTGGAAGAGAGGTGAAGAAGAGAGTACAGGCAGTATGGAGTGGGTGGAGAAGAGTGTCAGGAGTGATTTGTGACAGATGAGTACCAGTAAGAGTGAAAGGAAAGGTCTGCAAGAGAGTAATGAGACCAACTATGTTATATGGGTTGGAGACAGTGGCATTGACAAAAAAGCAGGAGTTAGAGCTGGATGTGGCAGAGTTAAAGATGTTAAGATTTGCACTGGCTGTGAAGAGGGTGGACAGGATCAGGAATAAGTATATTAGAGGGTCAGCCCGGATTGGAAGGTTTAGAGACAAAGCCAGTGAGACAAGATTAGTTGGTTTGGACATGTGCTGAGGAGGGATGCTGAGTATATTGGGAAAAAGATGCTAAGGATGAAGCTACCAGGTAACAGGAAAAGAGGAAGGCCTAAGATAAGGTTTATGGATGTGGTGAGAGAGGACAGGCAGGTGGGTGGTGTGACAGAGCAAGATGCAGAGGACAGGAAGAAATGGAAACAGATGATCCACTGTGGCGACCCCTAATGGGAACAGCCAAAAGAAGATGATGTATGGTATTAAGGTAACATTTCATTATTAAAAAAAAATATCTCCTTGATAAAAATTATCAAGGGGTAATTACAAAGTAAGGCTGAACACATATATATCATATTCTGTGTGTACCACTTGTTCCCAGACTTCATTTGTATGATTTTCCATCATTCTTCTCTTATGGTTTGGGTAAGGAATAAAGAAAGCAACACCACTCAAAAAGTGACAGTTATTCACCTGTTTTATTCCTCTTGGAATGTCAGTACTTAATCTTTTGACACAGTTATTTCTGTAAGGTGAGATGAAACCTGTGCTTAAACTGGCAATGGAAAATAATTAGAAGTTATGTACTCACCATAACGTTCCATCTGAGTAGGTGGATTCATTTGTCTGCAACCTGTGGGTTATGGATCCGATATCGGATCCGAACCGGCATGGTTATCCAGCTATGGATCCGAGCTCTTAGCTCCTCCCCTCACCCATAATGCCCTGCTCTCCCTACATGACCTCAGATCGAGTTTGCCCTGAATCAAAATACCCTGGAAAGGGTAACACATAATATGCAGGAAACTGACAAGGCCAGGGGGATAGGAGGGCGGGATGGTTGCAGACAAATGAATCCACCAACTCAGATGGAACGTTATGGTGAGTACATAACTTCTAAATCTGAAGTAGGAGATTCATTTGTCTGCAACCTGTGGGACAGAGTCCCCAGCTACCTGAATCTTGGGCGGCCGTCATGGAAGGATATTCCGGAGCACCGCAGAGCCAAAGGATGCTCTACCTCTAGATGTGATATCCAGCTTGTAATGAGAAATAAAGGTATGAGATGAAGCCCAAGTGGCTGCTGAACAAATGTCATCCAGAGGAATCCTAGCCTTAAAGGCCGCTGAGGTAGAAACTGACCGGGTCGAATGGGCATGGACTCCCTCCGGTGCGGGCCTCCCAGAAGCCTGATAAGCTAAAAGAATACATTGCGAAATCCAGCGTGATAAGGAGACTTTGGAAATTGGCTTACCCAGATTGAATTTGGCAAAGGAAATGAACAACTGGTCGGATTGCCTATGACCAGCTGTCCTGTTAAGATAAAAATGAAGCTACCTGTGAACATCCAAGGAATGCAGCTTGTATTCACCCTTGTTTTGATATTTAGGAAAGAAAACAGGGAGGTTAATGGACTGATTAATGTTTGCTTCTGAAGCTACCTTAGGAAGAAAGGAGGGATTGGTCATGAGGTATACTCGGTCTGGATGGAAGACCAAGTAAGGAGGCTTCATGGATAAGGCTTGAAGTTCCGAAACTCTTTTGGCCGAAGTAATGGCTACTAAAAAAGCAGTCTTGAGGGATAAAAATTTAAGATCTACTGTGGCCGCAGGTTGAAGGGGAGCGGTCAAGGCCTGAAGAACCAAAGAAAGATCCCATGGAGGAACCGCTTGCTTGATAGGGGGTCTAAGGAGAAAGGTGCCTTTTAGGAATATTTTACACAATTTGGCAGACATAAGAGGTCCAGAGTCATGACCAACATGATAATGAGAAATGGCCGCGAGCTGCACTTTGACCGTGGAACTACTGGCACCATCATTAAAAAGAGTGGTTAGGAAGTCTAGCACCAGAGGAAGGGGAACGGTAAAGGGATCTAGACCTTGCCGCTCTTCCCAAATGGAGAATCGTTTCCATTTACTGTGGTAAACTTTCCTGGTAGATGGTTTATGAGCCACTACCAGGATTGCCTTAACGGGGGACGAGATACCGGGAGTCCTAATTAGGAGTGGAACTGGAGCAGCCAAGCAGTCACCTTCAGGTTGTCCAGATTCGGAGTTGGTAGGTTCGATGGGTGCAATATCAGATCCGGAATGGGATCTAGAATCCAAGGTGGATTCACCGAGTGAGACCTTAGGTAAGGGAACCAGATCTGTCGAGGCCAGAATGGGGCAATGAGGATCATTCTGCACCCCAACCGAGAGGCTTTCTGAAGAACTTGGAGCATCAGAGGCAAAGGGGGGTAAGCATAAAGAAGACCGGGAGGCCAAGCATGCACCAGAGCGTCTCTCGGGGAATCCCCTGGAGGAGGGATTAGAACGAAAAAACTGTTGCACTTGATGTTTGAGGGAGACGCAAAAAGATCGCAACAAGGAGCTCCCCACCGTGTGAAGATATGTTTCGCTACTTGAGCATTGAGAGACCACTCGTAAGGGGAGAGAATGGTGTGACTGAGCTTGTCTGCAAGGATGTTGGACCGACCCGGAATATGCGTTGCGATGAGAAAGTGGTTGGTGGAGATCGCCCATTCCCATACTCTCATGGCTTCTCGACATAAGGGATAAGACCTGGTTTCCCCCTGTTTGTTGATGTACCAGACCACCGACATGTTGTCTGACTGAATCGCAATTGTTCCCAGGGGAAGAAAGGCCTGAAGTGCTCGCAACGCCAGGAGCACTGCTCTCATCTCTAGAACATTGATATGCAGGGAGGTCTCTGAGTCGTTCCACATGCCTTGGACCGTCCTGCCTGCAAAATGCCCCCCCCCACCCGAGGCGGGAGGCGTCCGTGGTCACCATGGCGAGAGGGGGAGAAGCACAAAAGGGGCGGCCTCCGTGGAGATCCTGTGAGTGGAGCCACCACAAGAGGGACCGCTTGCAAGCCTTGCTGATCGCGATGGGATGATGCATAGGTAGAGCAAGGTAAGACCACTGAACTTGAAGTGTCCACTGAAGGACCCGCATGTTGAACCTGGCGAGTGGAAGAAGAGATATTGCTGCCGCCATGGACCCTAGAGCCCTCAGGACCAATTCCGCCGGAACAGAGCTGGAGTGGAGGATGGCCCGCACCTGGAGTCGCAGATTCTGAACTCTGTCGGCTGTGAGGAAGGCTCTTAACTCCCTCGTGTCTAATCTGGCACCTATAAAATCTATCAACTGAGTAGGGGCCAGGTTGGATTTTGCTACATTTATCGTGATGCCCAGGCGGGGAGCTAGATGAAGAAAGGAGTCTCGCGCCAATGATAGTAGATGCCTTGTTGGGGCGGTAAGAAGCCAGTTGTCCAGGTACGGGAAGACCTGCACCCCCTGAAGCCTCAGGTGGGCCGCAACCACTGCTAATACTTTGGTGAACACCCTGGGGGCTGTGGTGAGACCAAAGGGAAGGACCCTGAACTGGTAGTGACTGGCTCCCAGCCAGAAGCGAAGAACCCTCCTGGAACGTCTGTCCATTAGTATGTGGTATTACGCATCCTTGAGGTCTATAGAGCACATCCAGTGATTCTCTCCCAGAAGGGGGAGGATGGATTGCAAGGTGACCATCCGGAACTTCTCCTTGGGAACTGCCAGGTTTAACAGGGACAGGTCTAAAAGTGGTCTTAGGTCCCCCGTCTTCTTTGGCACTAAAAAGAACCTGGAGTAGAACCCTGATCCGATCTGGTCTGGGGGGACGGGCTGGATGGCTCTTTTCCCCAGCAGATGGCCAATTTCTGCCGAAGCTGCCTCCCACTGACCGGGTGGAACGTCGGGGAGGGATTTTAATTTTGGAATGTGATGAAAGGGGATCTTGTATCCTCCGGATATAATGCGGAGGACCCAGCGGTCTGATGTTATGGACTCCCATGCCGCTAGGTGCTCGAAAAACTTCCCCCGACTGCCTCCAGAGTGGAGCAGTCGGGCAACCCCTCAGGGCTGCTGTGCGGGCCATTCAGAGAAAGGTTCTCTGGACCCGAAATTCCTGGGAGCCCCTCTGCCCCTGGGGCGGCGTCCTCCCTGTCCTCCTCTGCCACGGAAGGACTGGTTGTCCGGAGCGGGTTGGGATTGCTGCGACTTCCGGAACCACATCTTCTTCTGGCTTTTTTGGTTCCTAGAGTAGGACCTCTGGGGCACAGAGAAGCAGATTCCGACGGCAGACAGCGTCTTCCCATCCTTCTCACTCTGGGTCAAGGTGTCACGAACCGTTTTGCCAAAATGGGCAGAACCATCAAAGGGGGCGTTTGTGAAGGACACCTTGAAGGGCACCGTGAAATCGCAATGACGGAGCCAGGCAAGGCGTCTAGTGACTAGGCCTACTCCTGCAGCTCTAGCGGCTCCCCAGTAGCATGGGACAGCAACCGCATAGAGGTATTCGTCACGGATCGAAGAGTGGCCATACGGGTGGAGTGCAAAAGTTTGTCCTCCTCCGATATGGACTCTAGGGGGGATGCAGCGTATTCTTTAATAAGATTGAGCTGCATCCTGGTAACATGTGCCAAGTAGTTGAGCGCCCTCACCGAGAAGGTCGCTGAACTAAACATTCGCTTCCCCAAGCGGTCCATCATCCGAGACTCCTTGCTCGGAGGATGGAATGAAGGACTCTCCTGGGCGAGTTCCTTCTTGGTGGCTGCTGCCGTCAACATGGCATCTACCGGAGGCCCCTTACTCCAGTGGGCACGGTCTGCAGGGGGGCTAAGGATTCTGTCTGGCCTTTGGGGATTGGCTCCACGGTGTACGGTTCCTTCCACGCCCTGGTGGTAATAAGGTCCACCAGGGGGTTGGCAGGAGGGGACACCCAAGAGGTAGATGGGCCCGCTTCAAATGCCTCCAAGAACACGGACTCGTCCGAGGAAGACTTGGGGGCAGACCACCCACCCCTTATGCGAAGCATTTCCATGATGTCTCCAAAGGAGACATCCTCGGGGAGTGATCTTGGGGAGCCTTCCCCTTCCTCCAAAACGGTGTCTTCAGTTAAAGACTCGGGGGAGTCTATGTGGCTCCTTTTACACGTATGCTTGCAAGGGGCTTCCTCGGGGGGGCTGTCCGAGGAGCCCTCGCAAGCAGTGTCTTGTTCCAAAGGGACAGCTTGGGGCACTGAAGCGGGCTGTCCCAGTGGCCGGATGGTGGAAGCCTGACCCAGTGCAGATGGAGCACGGGAAGGAGCCGAAGCAAGTGCCGGGGGTCTGGAAGCCCTCAACAGACCCCTCTCCACTACATCAAAAGCCGAGGGGGAGCCAGCCTCGACCAAAGGATCCGAATGTCGGCTCCCCCTCGGATCCGAAGAGTGGATCGGAGCCGGCCCCGAGACACTCGGATCCGAGGGACCAGTGCGCTCCGACACAGATGGCGCCGAAGGCACACTAAATCCCCCGGATCCGAAGCTCGGAGCCAGGCTCCGAGAGGTCAGATCCGAAACACTCGAGGGCAGGGTCGGATCCAAAGTACCTAGTACTATCGGCGCCGACCCACCACCGGCTCCGAAGCTGCCCGGCTCCGAACGCTCTGAACCCGGGTAGCGGGTCGGAGAAGGAGCTATGAAAAATGGGGTTGAGCTCCCCCCCAGAGGGCGGGGAGGCAGGAGCACTCCCATCTGCATCTGGGCCTGGATGAATCTTCTCATCATCCGGTCCAGATCAGCGTCGGAAAGGCTATAAGTGGATCTCGAAGAGGCTACCGAGGTAGGCCTTGAGTGCCTCCTCGATAGCCTCGACGGAGATCGGGTCTCCTCCTCCTCAGGCCCCGGTGAAAAGCAGACCAGAGACCGGAGCCGAGGGGGGGGGGGGGAGCCAGCAGCCAAGGAGGCCAGAGGAGAAGCCCGCTTAACTGGCGGGGCCGAAACGGAGGTCTCGGCCCACCACTTATGGTGCTTCTCTCTCCGATCCTTTTTTCTTGCCTCTCTCTCCTCCAACCCAGCAGCGGGAGGTTGAGTCCCAGGTGGAGGAGGGGGAGCAGGTGAGGAGGGAACCGAAGCCACGGTACCCACCACAGGAGCGGGAGCCGAAGCCGAGTCCAGGGGTAGAAGTCCCGCCAGGACCAGCTTCGACCTCCGCTCCTTCAATGCCCTGGGGTTGAACCCTGCACAAATGGAACATCCAGAAGTGAGGTGTTCAACCCCAAGGCATCGAACGCACCGAGTGTAGCCATCAGCAGGTGAAAGCTTATGGCCACACCTGGAGCACTTCGAGAATATTGCCTTAGGGGCTTCTGACATAACTAAAGTCTTCTTTTTTTTTTTTTACAAAAAAAATAAAAGACAGAGAACTAGTACTAAACTAGCACACACACAAGGCCCCAAACAGTACACTCAAACAGAAACTACGACCAGCGAGGGGAGGGTATAAAGTTAAAGTTTTAAAAGTAAAAATTTTAAACTGAAACTATGAAAAGGGAAACCTAACACAATCACTCAAAGCTAACTGCAAAAATTCAAAATAAAGCTTTCTTTAGGTAAAATAGTCACTTAGCTGAAGAGCTCAGACGATCCAAGACCTGGTTACCAGCGCGGCAAACTAGATCTCGGGTCATGTAGGGAGAGCAGGGCATTATGGGTGAGGGGAGGAGCTAAGATCTCGGATCCATAGCTGGACAACCATGCCGGTTCGGATCCGATATCGGATCCATAACCCACAGGTTGCAGACAAGTTAATCTCCTACTTCAGATCTTGCATATTTAGTTTGGTTAAGGACGATTTAGAATGGCAAACCATTGCTGTTTGTGTTAGACATTTAGATTTATTTTAAATGTATACAGTTCCACTCTTGAATGTGTATTTTATGTGTTGTAGAAACTTAGCATTTTTAATTGACTTCAACACATGTATTGAGATTTTTCTGCACTTTCTGTTAAGCATGAAATATCGCAGTGTGAAAGCCAAGGTGTAGATATTCTGAAGTTGAAATGTTTGTTGCACTGTTTATGTAGAATTCTCACACAACTGTTAATGCATTACCTAGAACTTTTGCCCAATAACGGGAGAAAATGTAGATTTGTGTACATGAATAAATGTAGATTTTTGTACATGAATAAATGTAGATTTGTGTACATGAATAAATGTTTATTTTTGTACATGAATACCGGTAAATGTAGATTTTTGTACATGAAAAAATATAGATTGTAGTACATGAATAAAAAAAATAAGACATCCCTGGAAAATAAGCCCTAATGCGTCTTTTGGAGCAAAAAAAAATATAAGACCCGGTTTTATTTTCGGGGAAACATGGTAGCAGTTTTGTATTAGACAGCAGTGGATATTATATTAAGTAACATTGCATTAGCACTACATATCCAGATAATGTGATTCAGAAAAAAGAAAACTATTAAACTGAAGTGTCATATACTTTTGTATTTCATTTATCCCTTTCTTGGTCTGTGCTGCATGTTTATTATGCTACTTAGACTTTAGACCTTGCATGAACGTAATTCAGTGCTGCCTACAGGTACAGCATCTTGTTCCAAGGGACTGGTGTTATTCATATGCGAATAGTGTTGATAAAAATGTATGTTTTCGAGGCTATGTTTCTTGAGTAATTTATAGTTTTGCAGAATCCATTCGTCTCCTGAACTCTTTTGTGCATTATTATTTAATGTAAGTTATTCTTTAAGTTTTTAAATGGGATTGAAATTGCCACAGTTATACCTGTCAGAAATTGATTTTTTCCCTGCTTGGCAGGTAAGTTGCCAATCCTTCTTCTGAAGGAAATACTTAACTTGTACTGTCTTGTGACATTTAATTGATGGATTTCTGTGTTTCTTTGCATTTTTTAGTATATATGGAATCACAAACAGTACACTATAACTTTTACGAGTTCTCTTCTGAAGGAATTACTCAGTTGGTCTTATGAAGTGTGTTAGATTTCTGTATGTTTCTTTACAGTTCTCAGAAAGTGTAGAATCATGAGAGGACATTATAAATAGTGTTATTTTCCTGGCTTATGTTTTACTTGGTTCCAGAACTGTAGCTCTCAGTTTTACTTCCAGAATCAAGGACAGTGTCAAACATAAGTAGGGTTAAAGGCCGCAAATTAAGGACACTTTTTAAGTTTTGGAAGTATTGACTTAGAAGTTGATGAAATAGGAGAATGTGAATTAATATACATTTCCTGAAGTAAAAGAATTCTGTAACTTTAATTATCATTTGTTGACTGAAATGCACCTATGTTTATCAAAAAAATCATCAAGTAGAGGAGGGACAAAGAAAATTTTTGAGCCAAAAATCAGGGATGCCTCCAGAAACCAGGGACATTTAAGAGGTATGACCAGAGCACAAGATAGATTGCTTTGTTTTTCATCATGTCAGAGGTTTATGAGAAGGATATTTAAAGAGAAAAATGTTCTCTTCCACATTTTTGAAAAAAGAATTTAAAAGTTTCTGACACTTGCTAATAGCTTACTGAGAAATATTTCAAAGGCAGATCATTTGTACATTCTAGCCTCTCTGAAAACATTTCATTGATCTCTTGGACATGTTCCTCTTAAGGAACAGATTAATACAACTGAAAAGTTAGGTCTTTGAATGATTGTCAGTTTTATTTTTTGATTTGAATAATAAAGTATTACCTGACAGCATTTTTCATCTGAGTTCTTTCTGTAGTGAGGCCACTTTATCTGTTTATTTATACGTTATTGACTGAGTTAGTCACACTAGGCCAGTGGTCTCTTTTCAGGGGACAACCAAGGTGGTATTCATGCTGTTCAAAGTAAATTTTTCCAGGGCACTCCCACTGGAGAACTTGCCCTAGTCTTTGCATTAAGTGCCATGAGATCTTTTGTATCCACTTGAGCAATATGTGCTCTGTGATCTTTTACATCTGCCTAAGTTACAACCAATTCAAGCAGGTAGTGCATAGGCTGAATGTATTGGCTGAAGAAGGTAACACCTGGAGGCCCTGCAGACGTCCACTTTGGATGTTCAGGGGGAATATTACCAAAGGACCTAGGGGTGTTCTTCATACTTTTATTAGGAAGGAGGTACCAACTACCATTACAGAGTGTTGTACAGGGTCCAAGTCTTCTCTATTTTACAAAGCTGACATCCTTTTAAAGAAGAAACAAAAAACTAAACATGTTTCTGCTGCTCCTAAGGACCCTCAGAGTGAATGGCAGAATTTCACTCAAGGTTTGTTTAATGCCCTTATGACTCTGAAGCCTCCTCAAGGAATTTCTGTTCCAGCTCCCCCTTGGTCTTCTACTCCTCTTAAGAGGCCTAGGGAACAAGATTCATCTGAGGAGGAGGAGGATTCGGATGAGGAATCCCTTGTCTATTGGCTCTGAGGAAGAGGAGTCCACTAGTCCTGACTCTCCTTTTGAGGAGATTTCCTCTGGATACAATTTCCAAACTGATGAAATTTTTGAAATGGGATTGTGCCCAGGTGTCTGTGGTTCAGAAGAGGTATTATGATCTTTTGCAAATGGACTTTTCTAGACCCTCTGCTGTTCCTCCTGTTCTAGCTGCCTTGTTGGATGCCTTTTCTAGTGCATCTCAGGCTCCTGATTCTCAGCTCCCTGCCCCCAAATGATAGGTTTTATAAGGTGCCTGATGATTACAAGTTCCTTTATAAGTGGCCATCTGCAGACCCTTCTGTGTTTTCTGTGGCATCTGACAAGCCATCAAATTTACTGCCTTCTGCAAAATTGCTGCCTTCTGATAAAGACAGCAGAACTATGGAAAGACTGGGTAAGAAGGTATGTACCTTGGCTAGCATTGCTTTTAGAGCTGTCAAGTATGAGACCCATATGACAGGATATATTTTGGCTCTTCTGTCTCAGGCCTGTCAGGTTATTTCTGACCTTCCTAACTCTGAGGGGAAGACTTTTGCTCTCTCCTTATTAGGGACTTCTTCTCAGGTGGCTCGCCTTTCTGTTAAATGCAGTTATGATGCAGCAGATGCTTCTTCTAGGGCTGCTGCTTTTGTTTCTGTGCTGAGGAGATATTCCTGGCTTTGACTTCAACCCTTGCCTGATGATATTAAGGCTACGTTGATGGATGCTCCTCTGGTAGCAAGCATTTGTTACTGCTACTGCAGAATTGTTTAAGTCTCTACAGGAAAAAGGTAAGGCCTTACAAGATCTAAAACATATCTATGTTTTTCCTGTGCCTAAATTCTAAAAGAATTAGCCTAATAAGGAAGCCTTTGTTCCTAGGCAGTCTCGCCCTCTCCCCAGAAGTAAGAAGGGTGGTATAAGGGCTCCTCCTGCTATGGCTATCCATACTGCTTTAGCTCAGAAATCTCCTTTTCCTGACAAACAAGGTGCTGTGTGACTATCCTGTTCTTCCTAGCCAGATTCCTCTTTCTCTTTGTCTTTCCTATCTCTTCTTGTTTGGTTAAAGATTACGCAAGATTCCTGAGTTCTTTCCATTATTCACCTAGGGTACTTCATGGTCTGAAAATCTCTTCCCCCTTTCATGGGCATTCTTCAGCTCCCTCAGGAACAATTAGCCTTTTTTCCAGAGGTGCCTCAGGGTTTTTTTTGACTCGGGGTACTATTCAGGAAGTTCCAGTTTCTCAAAGGGGAAGGGGTTTTATTCCAGAATTTTATTGGACCCAAACTGGATCTCTCCCACCCAAACACCTTTGTGAAGGTTGCTTCCTTTCAGATGTTGTCCCTTCAGATTTTGTTTCCTGTACTGCTTCTTCAGACTTTTCTAGTTTCTTTGGACCTCAAGGATGCTTGTCTTCATATCCCTATTCATCCCCTTTTCATGAAGTTTTTACATTTCTCTGTTGCTTCCTAGTATTTCTAGCTGTCTGCTTTACCCTTTGGCCTCTGTGCTGTCCCAAGGGTATTCACCAAATGTCTCACTTTTGTGACTGATTTTTGCAAGCTAAGGGGGTTACAGGGCTTTTCCATACCTAGACGACCTGCTGTTTCAGGCCTATTCTCCAGAGGTTCTACTGCAGCATCTTCACTTTGCCATTTCTTTCCTGCAAAGCCTGGAGTTCACTATAAATTTCCAAAAGTACTTCCTGACTTCTTCACAGGATCATTTGTTTCTGGGATGCAGGATTCAGATTTTTCCAGTGCTGGCATCCCTGTCTCCTCCCAAGGCCTTAACTCTCATTGTCTTCTTTCAGTCTCTTTTTCCTCTGGCCACAGTTACAGCCAGGGAATTTCTGAGAGCTCTGGGCTTCATGGGCTCCACCATTCCTATGCTCCCTCTAGCCAGACTCCACATGAGAAAGCTTCAGTGGTTTCTAAAATCATTTTGGCTTCAGAACTCTCATCCTGTAGATTTCATAGTCCCTCTTCTTTCATGCCTCAAGCTGGAATTTCAGTGGTGGATTCAGCAACTGTCACTCAGTCCAGGGCTTCCTTTTCAACTTCCACTCCCCTCTCAGGAACTGTTCACAGATGCTTCAGATGTGGAATGGGGAGCTTCCTTTGGCTTTCTAAAAGTGCAGGGCCTCTTGTCTCTTCAATAAAAGAAAGACCACATCAGTGTCAAAGAGATGAGAGCTCTTCTTTTGCCTGTTCAAGCATTACATCCTGTTTTTACTCTAGGCCCCTCATGGTACTTACAGACAATACTACAGTGTACCACAGTGATGTGGTATGTCAACAAGCAAGGGAGAACAAGATCTTATCTCCTTTGCAGGTTAGCACTTCAAGTGTGCTAGCTATCCAGTATCAAGTGGCACTTCATGCAGTTTACATTCCCTCAGGTCAGAACACATGGCAGACTCTCTGTGTAGGTCCATATCACAATCCCACGAGTGGCTGCTTCACAGGAATGTGTTTCTGGACATTATCCACCAATGGGGTACTCCTCAAGTAGGTCTATTTGCCTTCCCTCTGAACAGACAACTTCCTCTTTTTTTGTGCTAGAACCTCATGTCCTCTGTTCTGGAAGGTGGCCGTCCTTTATTTTTCCTGGAAGGGGATATTTCTTTATGCCTGCCCTCCCTTCCTCTCATTCCAAAAGTCCTGTTCAGGATAAAGCAGGATGCTCCCAAAATCTTGCTGGTGACTCCATTTTGGCCCAGACAACATTGGTTTTCTCATCTTCTGCATTTATCCAAGGGAAGTCATCAAAAGTTACCTTACAGGGTGGACCTTCTTACACAACACAAGGAATCTTTCATCCATTCCCACCTGTCCATTCTTCAGTAGACACTGTAGGCGATAGGATTTTGATTCCATATGACATTTTTTTTTCTGAGGATGTGCTTAGGGTCCTGCAGGAGGCCAGGAAACCCACCACTAGGAAATTCTACTTATCCAAGTGGAAAATGCTTTCTGTTTGGTGTCCTTCTCATTATCCGGAACCACTTCCTGTGGATGTTCCTTTGGTTCTGTCTTATCTGTATGAACTGGTCAGTGCTGGGTTGGCATGTTCTTCTGTTAAGGCCCACTTGTCATCTATTTCAGCTCGTCTGTCTTTAGCACCTCCTTTAGTCTCTAGATTTGAGGCTAAACAGTTTCTTAAAGGCATCCTTCATATTAGACCTGCCAAGAAGCCTGTAGAAATTGACCCAGGCTCCTTTTGAGCCTCCGGCTTCAGTTTCCTTGCAGCTGGAAGAGTGTTCTTCTGCTTGCCCTTACTTCTGCCAGACTAGTGTCTAAGCTTCAAACCCTTATGACTTCTTCTACTTTTTTAGTTTTCCATAAGGACAGGGTGTCCCTTTGTACTAATCCTTCTTTTATGCCCAAAGTGGTGAATGAGTTGTCTCTTAATCAGTCTATTCATCTGTCCAATTTTTTCCCTTCTCTGCAATCTGCTAATGAGAAGGTTTTACACACTTTGGATGTGCATAGACAACTCAGATTTTATTTGGTTAATACCAAAGCTTTTCACAAATCTGATCAGGTTTTTGTTTCCTTTCATCCTAGATCTTTAGGATTGGCTGCAAGTAAACCATTTCTTCTTGGATATTTAAAGCCATTTCTTTTTGTTATTCTTTTCATAGCAAGAGCCTTCCTTCTGTTAGGTCTCATTCTACTAGGGCTGTGGCTTCGTCTGGTGCTTTTTTCAAGGGTTTAGATACTAACTCTATTCTTGAGGCAGCTACCTGGACTCCCGTGCATCCTTTAACCAACCACTATAACTTGGATGTGATAGCCAGGGCTAGAGCTAGTTTTGCTAGGGCCATTCTTCATGAGTTCCTAGAGGACACTGCTGGTCCTTCCTCATCCCTCTCTTCTTCCTGAGCTTTTGCACTCTCTCTGTTGTAAGGAATACTGCACCACTGAAATGGAAAGACATAATGCAGTTGTGTAAAATCTTACCATAACGGTAGATGTCCTTCTCTTCACTGTTGCAATATTCACTCCCTCCCTCCTCCCCCTGGTTCTTTTCCCTTCTAGATGTGCTTATTACCTCTCTAATCCTTGGACTGGCATTCCTAGTGGGCTGTCAGTTCTGAGGATGGTATATCCGGACATCACCTTTATGCCCTGTGCTGTACATGGGGAGAATATTTGTGACGTATAAGATTCCCTTAGCAACCTAAAGGCTTTGGTATATTGGTCGGTTGTTGTGCCATCCGTGGCGGGGGTTCCCTGTTGTAAGGAATACTGCAACGGTGAAGAGAAGAACATCTACTGTTATGGTAATGTTTTTACATAGCTGTACTTTCTACATTAAAACATTAATAAGGACCCTGTCGTATGCTTGTGACAGTACGCACATTTTGATCAATGTCATATTCCTTCAACAGTACCCTCCAATATCCTCCTACTTCTTTGTTTGGCTGTTCTAGTAAACTAAAGTAAATAAATAAATGAAGGGGTTGTTAAACCACAAACACCAAGGAAACTGGTTCTCCTTCCACAGTAGTTGTTTTTTTCCCTAGCCGATTTTCCCCATCTGTGTATGACCAGTGAGATACGATCAGGTTTGAGCCCATTCACTCCATAAGAGAGATGGGAACTCTCAGAACCAGAACCGTCCAGAGGGACCATAAACCATGTACACACTGGGGAGTTTGATGATGTCATCAGCATCCTGGCAAAGAAAGCTGTTTTTTAAATAAATGGGCCTAACTCCTCCCCTTGGTGGTGGCATTGTCACCAATATAACTATAGTGACCTTGACCCTGTAACAGTGTGCGCATGCATAAACATCAAGGGATATGTCACCAGCTTGGGTGCCCTCACCGATGTTGTCCCTGCACTGGTCCCCTCTCAACCTCATGTGACTCGTTCCTGCCCTCCAGCAGAGATCAAGGCTGGGAGCATCAGCTTAGATTGGCCAGGACCCACCCCTTCCATGGTGGATAGGTACACCTGTCTCTCCCTCCAGCTCTGTCAAGTGCCCGAGCCCCTATTCAAACCCTTGTCCCCTGGATCAAAGTTGGTGCTTTATCCCTCTATGTCGCTGCTACAGTGCGCGACTTCTTATGTCATTGAAAAACTAACTCTGGCACCTTTTAAGACACATGCATCTGTGGCGCTGAAATTATTTTACTGTAAAACATTATTCTTAGTAGCAGTTACCTCTGTTAGAAGGATATCAGAAATTAAGACCTTTATGTGCCAATAACTTTATATGTTTTTTTCCCAAGGAAAGTGCAAGTCTTAGGGCAAAGCTGTCTCTTACAACAAAAGCAGTATCTTAGCTGATCTTCAACCAAACTGTCTGACTGCTTGCTTTTTCCCAAACCTACAGAATAAGGGAAACAGGATGTTGTACTTGCTGGATGTCCACAAACAGTTCAGATGTTACACTGCCATAGATGTAAGGCAAATGGTGTATGTGTTTTCCATGCTGGATAAAGATTGGACGTGGCCAAGACCTGCGAGTAAACCCCTTGGCCAACAAAGGGTACAAGGGAATAAAGCAACCTGGGGTAACTAGCCATTCCAAATCCTAATGTCCAGATCATGAAACTAGGAGAAAGAGCCAAAGCATGGGTTCCAAAAGCCAATGTCTGTTTTGGCTCAATTGTCCAACTCAAAACAAGTACCCCTTGTGCAAATCACAGTTCAAAATATTTCATTTGCTAAAAAACACAGCAAAGGCACCAGAAAAATGCTACGAGCAAAATCAGCATATACATGAACTGAGAATTTGGGTTGTGGTTGTTTGTTTTGCCTATACCTGAACTGAGATTTAAGGAGTGCATTCCACCTGATTACATGAGTGCATGCATATGCTGATTTTGCATGTAGCATTTTCTGATGCCTGTGCTGTGTTTTTTAGCAGACTGAATATTTTGAAACATGATTTGCACAAGGTATCTACACAGGGATATTTGTTTTGAGTTGAACAATTGAGCCAAAACAAACACTGGCTTTTGGAACCCACGATTTGTCTCTTTCTTCTAGTTTCACAATCTGGACCCTAGGATTTGGTACGCCAATGTTGGATAAAGATGGAAAGTCACTCTCTAAATAAACCCTTTTGAAAGAGCTGACTAACTGTATTGTCTTCTGTTATGATTCTAGGAAAAAAGCCCTGGTGGCTTCAGTCAGTGCCTTGCCTGTTGGAGCAGTGACCACCATACCACCCTCTTTTAAGAACTTACCTATTAAAGCAGTTTGGTATGCAGCAACCTGAACATCTGTGCATACTATCTGCAAGCATTACATGTTCTATATCTAGTCAGAATGCAGGCTAGGGTTTTTCCCGACATTCTGCAAGGGAAGATGTGATTGCACCTGTTGAGTTTCCATAGTACTCCCTTGGTACTGTTTTAGGTAAGAAATTGTACTACAGAGTGATTCCTGCGATGAACATAGTATCATATGTTTGTCCTAGAAACTCACCATAATAGTTAATGTTCGAGAAGAGGGCTTATAGCTGCAGTAATGGTTCCTTCCCTCGGATCCCCTGACTTTGCTGCACATTCCTGTTGGAGAATGCAGGCACTGGAAACCAGTGTATTATTCAGGTTGATCTCTCCAGGTATCCGACTTTCCTATCAAGTAATCTAACCTAATTATTTGTCTGGGGATCTTTGATCAGGACTTCATAAATGCCATAGCTGAGGGAGCTCAAATGTAGGGCTACTTAAAGACTTTACAAACCGAAGACTGGAGACTGGAGGGGCCCATAGTCAGGCCACACTTTCAGAGACTTTTCCACCAAGAAAAGAAAAGATTGGTGCAAGCAACTCCTTCTTTTAAGACACACATTGAATTGGCATCCAGACAGAATTAAGAGCTTAACTTATGAGGGACATCTACTAAAGCTATGGGAGTCAGACTGGAAGGACAGACTTGCATCTTCAGCTAATTCACATAAATGAGGAGTTGTACTGCAGTGGTGATCCAGCTATATAAACATCTACTCTCATGGTATGTTATTGACATAGCTGTACTGTTCTTAAGTTTATACTAAACTACCTTTTGTGGAGGGTGAAAAGAAGAAAAAAGGATCCATTTCCATTCTCTAGACTAAGACTCAGGCTTCAAGTTTTTAATGAAAGAGGATGAAGACAAAAAATAATGTATGTTATGATCGAATGTAAGATCATATTTTCTATGGTGTAACTTTGAAGAGGACCTTTCTTCAAAGCCTCCTTCCCAACTTACATTTGGTAGCACCCTTGAAAAATTGAGGGACTTCTGTTTAATGAAGGACTGAAGAAGTTTCCTGTTGCAAAAAAGATACATTGATTTATATGTTTTGAGAAGCCTAACTCAATGTCCAGGTCTTCCATTCTTAGGCAGTTCTAGAATGTGTCCTCCTTTTCTCAGAGTTAAACATTCGGCCAATTGCACCAGGCACACCTGAGAGATCTGATATGAGGCGACCTCGTTACCATTGGGATTTACTCTCTTGCACTCTCAATTTAGTTTTTTTCATTATCAAACCTTCTGCTTGAGGGGCCTAATTCTCACTGCATTTGCTGTTTGTGATGTCACACAGCCTACCAGAAGAACATGTCCAGCTCCTGTGGCCAGCAGTTTTTTTTTTGTGCCATTCTTATGGTTCATATCTTAGGCCTAATGTTCACCATGGAAAAGTTTCAACATCGGCTGCCTAAAGAATGCAGTCTTTTGAAGTGTTTATGTAGCTGCCATATCATAAGAATACAGCACACCAGCATTACCTCTACTCTCTGGGGAAAAAGGCACGATGCAAAGCATTGCCATAAGTGCCAACATGTTGTCTTTGTCATCCAGAAATTCAGGAGGAAGATGTTCCATAGGATGTTCATCATATTGATCATTGCTGCAGTAGTCTTAGCTATATGGGTTATATTTTGCCAAGGATATAACAGATGGTCAGCTTCCAAAGCTTCAGGGCACCTTCCTTACAACCAAAATCTCACGCAGCTCGAGCTGAGCTGACTAAAAGACAAGTTTAACTGCCAAGCCCTTCAGAGCTTTACTGCTGCTAAAGAGTACACTGCTCTGAAGCTTTTGAGGATCAGTGGTTGGCTTTTGCTGTTTCTTTCCTGGGCAGATAAGTTCCCTTTGGAGAAAAAAACTAAAACTTCTATTCAGTTATTTTTGTTTATTATTAATACTTTTTACGGTGTTTAAACAATATTTTTTTTCTGTGGAGAAATTCTGTTTATTTTTACTTTTTAGGACAAAGTGTCTTAAAGTGCTTTATACCGTGTTTTGTGTGAAAAAAAGAGAATTTTAAAGACTACAATTTTGCCAGCTTTTGCACCTTATTTTCCCTGAGAAAGAGGCACTACTTTTGGCTTGACCATCAAGCAAGCTGTCAGCCCCATAACCACTCCTTCTTCCAGCCACAAAAAAAAAAAACTTAAACAAGCAGCCTCCGCAACCACAGCAGGCTAGCAATTTGCCTTAGCAACAGGTGGATGACTCAATTTTGACCATTTGTTGTACCTCCGACCACTCATCTTTAATCCTGAATCCCTCTGGTGTAGCACCTGCAGCTACTATCGACTGGGGGAGAACAATCCTTGTTGGTCTTGAGAGAGAGAACAAAGGAGGCTCCCCTGTTTTGTGAGGATGTTATGCCCATCCCTGGGGAAGCTGCTGTGGCAATTTATAACCCTATTGGTTCCCTTTTTTTCTGTCAAAAAGAAACAGAAAACTTAACATGTATCTGCTCCTCCACAAATTTCCTTAGACAGGAGTAGTTTACTGGGACTGGCTCAGGGTTTTATTCAGGATTTT
The DNA here is from genome assembly GCF_019279795.1 of Protopterus annectens. NCBI lineage: Eukaryota > Metazoa > Chordata > Ceratodontiformes > Protopteridae > Protopterus > Protopterus annectens. The sequence goes on along the minus strand of NC_056739.1, from coordinate 1,578,129,953 downwards.
GATCCTTATTTATTGCTTTCTGGTAAAAGAAAGAAGGCTGCATCTTTTCCTTAAGGGATTAGTGATTCTGAATCTGGACAGGAAGATGAATGGACGAATACAGGTTTTCTCCTAAGTTTTCTGATTCAGACCCAGAGAAGAGCTCAGTTTCTGATTCCTTCTTTGGGATTCCTCTCTCTTTGAGACTTTCAAATGTCATTTTTTTTCAATGGAAGTACGCTGAGGTTTCTCAGTCACTCAGAAAATTTTATGAGCTGCTGCAGAAAGAATTTCCTGAACTTTCACCAGTTCCTCTAATTCTGTCAGCTTTGGAGGATGTGTGTGTCCCTGCCAGTAATTTTCCTAATAGCCACACTGCTGCCCCTAAAAAGGCAGATAGAATGTATAAAGCTCTTCAGCCTTTTTAAGTTTTTATACACTCTTCTCAAACCTGACCCAGCAGCTACAGCTTTAGTTAATCCTACTGCTGCTAACCAGTTAGTTAATTCTTGACCTTCTCTTTCTGATAAGGCTGGGAAGATTATTGATGGATGCAGGGAAATAATGTATGCCTCTGCAACTTTGATTTTCAGAATTTTGAATTGTCACGCTCACATGTTGATGTTTATTCTAATTGTGAAAGTATGAGGAATGTTTGGTCTGCATTTTCCTCTTGTGAGGAAAAATCTGCTTTAATTTATTTAGTCTCATCTACCATACTAGCCACTGTTCTCTGTTTACGTTGTGTGTATGTCTTAGTTGATAATTCTTCCAGGGCTGTGGCCTTCAGTACTGTTTTGAGGAGGTTTGCCTGGCTACATTTTCAGGACCTCCAAAGAAGATGTTAATAATGAGATCTTATTTTCTCTTTTGGCTAGAGATTCACTTTTCGGTTCCTTTGCAGCAGAGGTGATCGAAAGTGTGATGAAAGGGAGGAGTTAAATCAGGGAATCTCTAAGATGTTTCTGCTCTACCCTTTTCAGATTTTCTAAGGGATTCATTCAGTTTTGGCATAATGGCAAGGATGTTCCAAACAGAATCCAGGAACCCCAAAACTCAAGGACAGTCCAACTAGTCAGTTTGATTATTTAAGGGACCTTGTTCTCTCCTCTTTCCCTGGAAGGTTCTTTTTCATTTTAGAAAGTCTGAATCTCCGCTTTTCTCTTTGATAACAGCTCGTTTCAGACAGATGGATTTCTGAAGATCATTCATCAGATTTATTGATGGTAGTGAGAGGATATTCCCCCTCATTAGGGGGTTATTCCTTATTGTGTAGACCAGACTCTTTTGCTTCTACCTGTCCTTCGTTACATGCTGTTCAGAGAGAGATAGAACTTGTTCTTCCTTCCCAAGTTGGTAAAGAGTTTTTCTTTTCCCAAAGATGTTTTATTGCCAAAGAAAGAAGATGCTTAGAGACCAATTCTGAATTTTTTTTTTAGACCTGAGTGAGATAATGACCAACTTCTAAATGATGTCAGTTCAGAATCTCTTCTTCTTCATTCAAATACCCTGGTAACACTACATTTAAAAGATGCTCATCATCACATTCCTTTTCATCTGGACTTCAGATGTTTTTTAGTTTGGATGTCTGAATCACAGGAAAAATACAACTGTGCATCTAGATCTGTTACTATGGTTTTCCTCTAAGACTTCGGCCACTGCTAGGGGAATACCTCAATATTTTGGGTCTCGTGGCATCCATGTTTCTCATGATAACCCTGGTAAGATTCCACATTAGAAAGATACAATGGTATCTGAAGTCTCTTTGGTCCCAGCATCAACATCGCTTGTCTTTTCAAATCCCAGTTTTGCGATTTGCCAGTTGAAAGATTACTTAGTGGACATGGCAAATATCCCTAAATTTGGGTGTGTCTTTATTCCTCCCTTGTCCAAAGCAGTCTTTCATCTCAGACATCTCAGACTTTGCTTGGGAATCAGTTTCAGGAGGGATAATAGGCAAGGTCTGTGGGAATATAATATGGGGGGTATGATCCACTTGTCAATGTACGATACAACAGCAGCTTGAATAAGCATATGCTAATATTTCTAAGGAAGGTTTTAGTTTGTGGGCTAGGGAAAATATATATATTTTTTAGGTTTTTCCAGAAGGTTTATGAAGTTGTTGATTTTTTTTCAATTTCATTAGCTACTAGCACAAACTTATCCTACATCAGAAGTCTATCTTTTGGTAAATACAGTGGTACAGCAAAGATGATTAAACTGTAGGATGATGGGAATAACAGTCTAGGTCACACACCATGAATTACAAGTCATGTTTACTTATGTAGATGATGCTTAGAATTCTAATTTGGAATGTTAATGGCCTCGCTGATGACAGTAAGAGAAGGAAATATGCTTTAATAGATCCATCTTAGACAACATGAGCACCACAAATTGCTGGACTGGGAAGGAGTGGGGTATTTTGGAAGTACTTTTGAATGTAGAAAAAGAGGGTTGTGTACTTTACTAAAAAGGGGATATATGTAAAGATAGAAGGCACTTCAACCCAGTAAGATTTGACCAACTTAGAGGGAATTGGGTAAACATGTGAATTACATTTGGCAATCTTTATCTACCCCCAAAGTGAGAAGGGATGTAATCAGGAGAGTATTAAAAGATTTGACAGGTTTTCAACAAGGGCTGTTACTGTTAGGAGGAGAAGACTGGCATGTAGTTATAGATTTTCTAGATGTAAGTTTTGGACCAAGGGGAAGAATGATTACTCCTGATGATAGATTTTTAAAGCAATAATGATATTTGCTTGGTATGATATTAGGAACAATGGAGGTAAGCTGTTCACATATTACAAGGGAAAGTACAATAGCTGGTCTAGATTGGATAGATTTTGTTTTTCTGAAGAACAACAACACATATTGAAGTGAGTGTTCACACACTCCAGGCTGCTCTTGGATCATTCTCCAGATAAATGTATGCTAATCTTTCCAACCCCTAATTTAATGTCCAGACAAAGTCGCTTTTAAAGTGTGAGTCAAAGAGATTTACAAATGGGATTTTAAAGCAGCCCAGTGGAAGAAATGAAAATTCTATTGAAGATTCGGGGTTTTAAAAGAAAACTGATGACTTTTTTAAGGGACAAGGAGACAGTAATATGGGAAGAAAGAAAACAAGTAAGGAATCAGTCAGGAAAGTTTAAAAAATTACAACAGTAGGGGAACCTGCTTACAACTGAGGAAGGAAAGGAATTATTAGAGTTATAAGGAAAGTAGGAAAGTTATCTAGAGGATTAGATGGCTAAATGTAGAATGGCTAATTGATTGTTGTACTTTTCTAATACAGCCAACAAATACTGGCTCAGAGCTTACGAGAGCTGACATTTGAGATACAAATATTAGAGGTTAGAGAACCCAAGAACAGGTGATTTGGTAAGAGAACCACAACAAATTGGGAAAGTGTTTCAAAATTCCTATTAGGAACTATACATTAAAGAGAAGACAGTTATTACCTGGAGGGAGCACTATGCAAGCTTTATTGAAGGGATAGCCCTCCAGAGATTGACAGAAGAAGAGGCAAACAGCTTAATCAAACGAACTTCAGATCTAGAAATTATAGAGCAAAGTAAAAAACAAGACAAGGGAAAATCTGCAGGATGGGATGGGCTCCCTAGTGAACTACAGAAGGAAGGAAGCATGGCTCTTATATTGTTCTGAAAGGAGTTCAACAAAAAACTGGACATGATAGAAATACCATCTTCCTGGTTTGATGCAGTAATATAAGTGATATTGAAAGGAGTTAAGGACCCTTCTAACTCAAACTCTTATTGTCCTATAGCAGTTCTGTATTAAACTATAAAATATTTACAACTATAATAACTAACAAAATAGTTCATTTACTCCATTGACCAATGCATTCTGAACAGTGTGGGTTTGTCAAGGGTAGACAAACTTTTGATAATATTCCTTTGTTAGACCTAATACAAAAGGCACCCGAAGAGACAAAGATCCCCTAATTTTGATTAAATGCAGAAAAGGCATTTGATAGCATTCACTGGCATTACTTCAAGGAAGTCTTAAGAGAATGGGGGATTCCACTGCAGCTAATTAGACTACTCCAAAATTAGTATGGGGAAGCAAGAGCAAGATTTAAAGTAAATGGAGGAGTTGCTTTGGAAGTCCAAGTTTACAGACGCATGAGCCAGCAGTGTCCTCTCTCGCCACTTTTATTTGCTTTAATCTAGACCCATTGCCTAACAGAATAAGGCAATCCACTATAAAAGGCTGTCTTTTGAGGACATCCAATGCAAGCTAGCTATGTTTGCAGATGATGTGTTAATTTTCATGACAGAAACAGAGAGGAATTTGAACCATTTATGGCAGATTCTAGGCCACTTTAGGGAAATAGCCTGATTTAAAATTAATGGAGATAAAACAAAATGATTTGTGTGAATTGATGGAACACTATAAGATATCTAGAGGTGTAGATAGGGGCAACATCTCAAGACTTCACTGAGGAAACTTGGAAAGATAGTTTCAAAAAAGTAAAGGCTTGCTAAGGAAATGGGAAATGGTGAAAGTGGATATGAACCAAAAGATCCAAGCTTTAAAAACGTTTATAGTACCCTTGATATTTTATGTGGGCTGAAACTGAAGTGGTGGAGTATGTTAAAAAAAGAAATATTTAAGTACTTGGGGAAATGCCAACATCCTAGAATTGATTTGGAAATTATTCTGGGTCTAGATGAAGAAGAAAGCTTAGAAATCCCCCACCTGGAGGATTACTATGCACTGAAAAAATTAAGACTGATGTATAAGTTACAGGATAATATTTATTTATTTATATTTATTTATTGCAGTTGGTTTACCAGGATAGTCCATTGGGCCACAAGGAACCCGTTTTCAATGGAGTCCTGGGGAGAAAAGCTCCAAAAATACATTTTACATACTTACAGACATATATTCACACATACATTCAAAGTTTAACAATAAGGTAAAAAAGCAAAAAATGTACAGCTAAATACATTGTGCAAAAAAATGTAATAATTATTATTTAGCACAGAAATATCCATTTATAGAGAGTAGTTAGGAAAACTTAGTCACTAGAATGTTAGAGGAGGTTCAGTGACATGATGAAGTGGTGGAAGAAGAGAATATGTGGACTTATCTAATAATTTCTATAGAATTTTGGGTATAGTAAGATGAAGCAGAGTACTGAGGGATGAGAGAAGGAGAAGAGTAGGTTATGTAGGGTGGGAGCAGGAGCATTCCCACTGAGATGCTAGGTGTGTATAGAGAGATTTTTTGAAAGCAGAGTGATTAGAGGTGGTGCGGATGAGTGAAGGAAGGGAGTTCCAGATGCGAGCTAGGTTGAAAGATAGAAGGTTTTTGCCTGGGGATATGTAGGTTTATGGACTTTGAGTAGGTTTTGATTGTTTGATCTTAATACTCTATTGGGTAGATGCATATTAAATGCAGAAGAAAGGGAAGGACAGAGGGAGGGGTTGAGAATAAGCTTGTGGGTTAGAGTTAGCTGAGTGTAAGTGAGTTGATTGGGAAGTTCTAGCCATTTTAATTTCTGGAGCTACATATTAAACTGGAAACACCTGATATTGCCAACAACTATGGAAAATCTAGATGACTACAAAACAAGGGATATGGGAGCTGTTGGATAGGAGACTAGTAAATATAAATGATGTAGGACAATTAAGTAATACACTTGAAAGGAATATTAAGAAAACACCAGATAACTGGTGGAAATTTGAACTCTGACCAATAAGTAATGGTAAACCAAGGTTTAACACAGGCCCATCCATACTAACTGATTGGAAACATAAACATGGGAAAATTATTACGTTTAATGAAGAAAACATCTGATTGTTAAGTAATGAGAGTGATAAGTTGAATTTAAACATTAAAAATTATTTGGTTTTGAGCAGTGGGAAGATTTTTTTCTAAACAGGTTTTGAATGTGAAAACAAATGTGCAAATATTTTTAAAGGAAACAAAAACGTGAGTAAGGGACACAGAACAGTATGGCAAACAGCTATCATACCCGATTAAAGCAATGCTGTAAAATAAATTTTAACAGTGGCCAGGCCAATACAAATAGTGGGCAAGTGTATCCTTCGGCTTCCCAAGTAGAAGAGGTTAGTGCTGGGAACACCAGGGGAAATTTTAAGGATTTTTTATTTCTCCACATCCTTTGAGGGAGGGCGAGTGAGGGAGGGAAGGGTGGATTCTGGAAAACCCTCTGTTACGATTCAGGGCCGAAACAGTGCCACCATACAGGTGGATATAAGAAGGAAGGGGAGAGAAGGTAGATAATTCCCTAATTAGTACTAAATGTGTTTTTTCTACATGGAATGGGTTTCACATCTTTAACTACACTAGTAAAAAGATTACATTGGAACTTTTTTTTTCTTTTTCAAAAAGGTTTAAAATTTGCTTCCTCTAGAAAATTTTACATAGTTGATTCACTGTTAGAAGCCAAACTTTTTATTAGGAATTTGAACCTGGCAGTGTATTTTTATGAAAATGACATAGGCGGTACCAGGGTGAATTATGAAGGGAATGAGGTAAAGAAGAAAAGTGTTTTTAACCCCCCCAACATACCACTTCATATTAAACGTTCTGGAGAGGGCTATAACAGATGACGTTTATCGATTGCAGGCTAAAGCTAAGAACAACAAATAAATCCAGCTCAACCTTAGTAAGAAAGATAATGAATTATTTGATCAGTTACGTGGTGACAAATCCATTCTTGTTGTGATGCCGGATAAGGGTAGGGGCATTGTACTGTGTGATTCTTTTGATTAATCTAGTATAGTGTATAATTTATCGAATGTAAGTAATACAGATTCACCTGTTTCTATTAATGAAGTGAATATTAGTTATCAGTGGATTGATTCCTTTCTGGAAGAATATTTACTAGATTAAAGGATAACTTTAGCTACTTATAAGGCTTTAAAAGTAACTAAACCAATAGGCCCCACCATATTCAGCATTCCGAAATTACACAAAAATAAAAAAAAAAAACTTTTAGACAAATTGTTGCCTTCTGGGGCTCCAAAACCCATCCTATAGAAGTTGTAATAGATAGCTGGTTAAACATTTGTTAAAATGTTTTCCCAAATCGGTGCCCCATCTGATCAATGACTCCTGGGATTTCTTGGGAAGGCTTAACCAAGATATTTGGCCCAAAGATTTAATATTTGTGACCATTGTCGTAGTAGATTTATTCACCATAATCCCTAGCATAGAAGGGTTAGAACATTTCCATAATATATTGTAAGATTTACAAATTTTACTAATGTTAAAATAAATTTGATTGTGAAAGTGATGTTGTTGAATTTAGATTACAACTACATCTATTTTGAGGAGGAGTTTTATAAACAAGAAAAAGGAGCAGCAGTGGAGGCCTCTTGTATCCTTATATATGCAAACTTGGTTTTATTAGACTGGGAAATTAATTATATTTCTGGGTCTAAATTCCACGACTGTGTCAAATTACACGTCAGTTTTTTTGGATGATGTATTTATTCTCTGGGGCAGACCTGAATAAGAAATTTTCAGCTTTGTAAATTACGTGAATGGCACCTCAAACATTTTCAAGTTTACTTTTAATTTTAACCACGATAGTATAAATTATTTAGATATGCTCATTGTGTATTCAGAAAGTGTGTTTAAACCTACAATATTTAGAAAGCCCACTTTTAGTAATTCTTATCTCGACTATTCAAGTTATCACCCGCTTTGTCAAAAGAAATGTTTAGTTAAGGGACAGTGCATACAAGTCGCCAGAAAGTGTTCACACGGCAAAGACATCCCTAGAGTATTAGTTAAACTAATGTCTTTTGGCTTTTCCCGGTTAGGGATCGCCACAGCGGAACTCTGGTCCGATAATTATTGGCAGTGGATTTTTTTACGGTGCCGAGTTGCCAGCCCAACGCCCAACCTTCAAAGAAGGCACACCCATTCACGCACACACCTACTTGCATGTCTTTAAATGTCACTTGACTGTGGGGAGGACATGCAGACTCCACACAGAAGGCACTCCAACCGAGAATCGAACGGGAGAACCTCTTGCTGTGAAGCAACAACGTTAACTGCTGCTCCACTGTGGCCCTAGATAATTAGTTATTGTGGCAAATATGTTTTTAGCTAAGGGGCATCTCCCCCAAATTGTCAATGATGTTTGGGGGTATGTTCATTCCCAATGGGGGATTAAATACAAACCCCTTTTGAGTATGAGATTATCACCCAAAAAAACAACATGAAAATGAAAACAAGGGCGCTGGTGGTAGAATATGGACCTCAAGCAGGAGAAATTAAGAATATTATAAAAAGGAATTGGAATATTCTTAAAGTGTACCCTGAAATTTGTAAACTGTTAGGTCCTGAACCCCTATTTATGTATAAAATGGGAAGAAATTTGAAGGATAGCTTTGAAGAGAGTTCAACATATTCAGACCACTTCGTCTAACAAAGGTAAGGAACAATGAAATGCGGTAGATGTGCTCAATGTTCTTACATTTTAGAGGTGAGTAGTATCAAATTGGACAATGAGATTGGTTCCATAGAACATCTTGAAAAAGGGAATTGCCAGACTAAAGGGGTAGTTTACCTGGCCAAGTGCTTTGGGTGTTCCACTTTTTATGTTGGAAAGACAGAATGGTGCTTCTAGAAGAGGCTGTACAAACACAAATATTGTGTAGGGAGGTACAACGACAGTAATGCCCTCTTTAAGCCCTCTAAAGTATGTTCATACTACATAAGGTTCCAGTTTGCTATACTTGAAAAACTGACGGTTAATCGAAGAGGGGGTCAAAGAACTTAGGTGGCAACGTAGGTTACATGCTTCTTATGACCCAGGACTAAATGAGTATGTATCCTTACAACCATGGTTAAATATGAGGTCTGCAGTTTTAAAGTAACTGGTCATAGCAGTTTTTTGTATAATAATTTATTTATTTTATTTATGTTACATTTGTTTACCAGCATAATCCGACTGGATACATGTACATTTTCAGTGGAGGCCCGGGGAGAAAAGCTCCAGATAGATAATATTACATAGGTTACACAATACGTTAGATAACACTAAAAAATCTAGGACAGCATATTTTGTACAGAGGTTTAGTAATGTTCCCACACAGGGACTCACAAATTCTCATGCTTATGCTTTCAGTTTATAAATTAATCAGGGTTGGTGCATGGGCAAAGCCAGTTTGCTTTGAGATGCTGTTTGAGGTATTTTTTGAAGAGACTTATGGAGGATTGAAGGGTTATATGGTTTGGCAATGAATTCCAGGTTTTGCCAACAAAGTTAGCAAACGGATTCACCAGCAGAGTTATTATCTTTGTGGGTTTGGACCAGTAGTTTGTTAGCTGTTCGTAGGGATCTCAAGTTGCTATATGGCTTAATAATATTTGTAAGTGAGGGGGTATCCTCAGGGTGGTATAGAATTTTGTGCTCTATTAGGAGTTGATTGAATTGAATTAAGCTGGGAAATTCTAGCCACTCTGTGTTATTTCAGGTTCTGGCAATGATGGGTTCCATAGGTGGAGCCAGTGGCGAATCTGGCAATATGGTTGTAGCTATGGGAGAGCTTAGTTAGTTCCGATTTGTTGAGGTTTGAGAGTACAGGTGAGGCATACATAAGAGTAGAAAGTAGGTGTGATCGGGCGATTGTAGTTCTAGCCAGTGGAGTTAAAAATGTCTTGTTTCTATACAGTGATCCGAGTTTCTTACTGATGGTCTGTATGGTTTTGTTGACCTTTAGGTCAAATTTAAGATTATTATCCATGATAACCCCTAGAAGCTTGGTGTGGGTATCTGGTGTGATAGTGATACCATTGTTAGACATGACAGAGAATGAGTGTGTAGCGGATCTACTAGTTGGGGTGAAAAATAGAAGTTTGGTTTTATTGGGGTTCAGCAATAGGCATTGGTTGGCGAGCCAGTTTCAATATTATTAAACGTATCCTGGGTTAAGATTTGCAGTTCGGATGGGGAGGTGGCAGAGCAGATCAGAGTGGAATCATCTGCATATTGAATGCAGGTAGCTTTAGGGATAGCAGTGTGAAGGTTGTTGATGAAAATAGAGAAGAGTAGTAGACCTAGTATGGAGCCTTGAGGGACACCAAGTGTGAGAGGTAGCTGGCTGGACAGTTTGCCCTGCCATGATACTGCCTGTTGTCTACCAGTGATGTAGGACTGGAACCACTGAATTGCATGCTTATTAAGGGAAACTGACTTTAGGCAAAGTATGAGAAGTTCATGGTTGACCTTATCAAAGGCCTTTGGTAGGTCAAGAAAGAGGGCAGAGGATGGCCTGTTGTCATTCCTGTTTTGGTTTATGGCATTAGTAAAGGAAAGGAGGGCCGAGGTGGTGCTGTGGTGTGGCCTGAAACCATGCTGGGAGTTGGATAGTAGGTTATTCTGTGTAAGGTTTTGCATTAGTTGCTGTACACATTCCTCCATTATCTTGGCTAGTGGGGAAAGAATGGCAGTGGGTCTATAGTTGGATAAGTCTGTAGAACTTCCACCTTTATGGAGTGGGATGACGTGGGATGTTTTCCAGAGGGAGGGGATAGTGCTTTCGGATAAGGTTCTGTTGATCAGGATAGATATGGGAAATGCAATGGCATCTGCAGCTATTTGTAGGTACCTTGCAGGGAGGAGGTCAGCAGAGAGGGTGGTGGGTTTTAGTTTTTTTATAAGTGTTTTGATAAACCTAGTGGATATGGGTTGGAGGCTAAACTGGGGGTTATTAGTGAGTAAATTAGAGGTGGGGTTTAAGTTTGTGGAGGGTAGTTGATTTGCTAGGGATCGGATTGTTTCAGTGAAAAAGTTGTTATAAGTGTCGACTATGGTCTCTGGGGGACTATGGGTGTGGTTGGCTGGGATTTGGGTGGTAGAATGACCTGGGTGAAGAAGTTGATTTAAGCCTGCCCAGAATTTTTGGGGGTTGTTTTGGTGTTTTTGTAAAAGGTTTTGGTAAAAGCTTTTTTTATCTAGTAGAATGGATTTTTTTGTTTCATTCCTGAGTTGACTTTATTTTAAGTGGTCAAGTGGGGCTTCAGTTGATCTCCAGCTGGCCCAGGCTTTATTTCTGGTTTTGATTTTTTATTTGGTATCTTTTGTGAGCCATGGTACTGGATTTGATCTAGTTTTTATTGTACGTGCTGGAGCATGGGAATCAAGGATACTTAGGAATTTAGTGTTAAAGTGAGCTATTGCGTCTTCTAATGGCAGATTTTTTAGTTGCGACCAGTCAACTGCTTTTAGTTCGTTTAGGAAAATAACAGGGTCAAAGTTTTTCCTGTTTTTGTTTTAAATTTGGTTTGGTGGGGGTTTCCTGCCTTATGTTTTAGGATATAGGGTAGTAGATGGTCGTTAAGGTCATTGGGGAGAGTCCCAGCTGTGTACAGCTGGGGTTGGTTATTGACTAGGATCCAGTCTAGGATACTTTCCCTGTTGGTAGGTTTGTTTATTCTGGTGGGAGAGGTTATGGTCTGTTTAAACCCAGACAAGTTTATAGGGGGGAGGGGGGGTTCACAGGAGCAGGGCTACCAATCCATATTGAAGTCACCAAGAACTTTGGTTTCTTTGGGATAGGTAGTGGATAACCAGTAGAGGATATCCTCTAGGGTGTTAATGTTGTTGCCTGGTGGAATGTATGCACAGATGATGTGCAAGCATTTATTATGGTTGATCTATAGTTTGGTTATGAGGAGTTTTGCATTGTTGAATTGGGGTGGTTGAATGGTTTCTCTGTTGACAGTTAGAGTATTTTTGTAAAGGACTGCTATCCCACCTCCTTTCCTTGTAGTGCGGTCTAGCCGGTGAATATTATAGCCTGTAGGTAGTATCTCGTTATCAGTAGTATTTGGTTTTGGCCAGGTTTCCATAAGACACATAATGTCTGGGGAATGGGTTGCTAGGAGGGCGTGTAGGTTGGGAATTTTATTGTTAATACTTCTAATATTTAGGTGAAATGCAAGGAGGGAACCAGTGGGAGTAGAAAGGGGTAGCTTGACTGTGGGGGTTGTGGTAGGGGAGTGAAGGTTATTGGGTGTGTGTGGGCCAGGGTTGGGATGAATGTCCCCATGTATTATTAGGTTATAGTGACAGGATACGCAAAGCCTTAGGAGTTTGTTTATAAGTTTTATATAGTCTTTGGGATTACTTTTAGTAGCTTTACAGGGTTGATATTTAGTTGAAGTTGGTAGGTTGGGTGTGCAGAGGATGGTAAAGTGTTCGGTCATATGTGTGAAGTCATAGGTGGCTGTTTGACCATTTGGGTATTGAATACCATGGCCAAGTTTTTGTTCATAGGCAGTAATGTAGTGAAATAGAAATAGAAGGGGTAGTAAGGTAATTAGTATTTTTTTACTTGTTTGCATTTTGTAAGGTGGGGGGCTGGCCAATTATGATGGTTGGTTATTCTAACAGTGTGTGGTGGAATGGAAGAGAAGGAAATGGGTCAAGGGGAAAGGGTTGTGTGGTGATGTAAGGGGCACGGATTGGTAAGTAGCACAAGGGGGGTGGCTAAACTTGGTTTACATCTAGCAGTAATGGGGTCAAGTGAAAATTGGAGGGAGGGAGGGGAGCGGAGCAAGACGAGCGTAGCGAGGGCTAGCATAGCGGGGCTAACACTGGCTCTAAGTGTTTACTTAGGCTTTGGTAAGTATGGTAGTATTTAAAACTGACTGTTTTTGGCCTGTTTCTTTAAACTGTTTCTGTAATACTTTTATGTTGCACCAAATAATAGACTAATGCTTAGGCTGTATTTTATAAACTTGCAGGATATCTCATTAGCTGCAGGGTATAATTTCAGAGCTATGTGTGGGAGAGCAGAGTGAAATCAAAATAATTATGTTAGGTTTAGGCAATAGGGTTAGAAAATATTGTTAGACTGTACTGGGGCAAACCAGTTAATTTAAACAGCATGGAGGTGGCCAAATTACTGTGGGGAACAGCCTACAAGATGCCTTAAGACCCAGATTTTTTTAGTACAGTGTAGGGTATTAACCTTATCTTATTGTAGGTCGGACTTCAGAAACTTGTATGAGGGTAGAATTTCCAAGGGTAGAGTCCTTTCAGGCAGGAAGGTCTTTTACTTAGATAGTTCAAGGGGGTTTGCCTAAAAACAAAATATATTAGGAGTAAAAACCTCATCAGCACACAACTAGCCACCAAGCAAGCAAGCAAACATTTCCTGATTCACTTTGACTATTAGGTATACGGTAATTAGCAGCACTGAAAAGCTATATTTGCTTCTGTTTAGATGTATGGAACTGCAAACAGTAGATAAACACTTGCAAACAGTTGATATACACTTCTAGAGTTACTTTCACTTTAAACATTCTCACATTCTGTATCCAGTACCATTAACAACACATTATGAGGCATGTTATATTTGTGCAAGCCAATACACAAAGCTGTTTCCTTGTCTGATGCTGTACTGCTGAATTTAAGGTATAGGACAGCAGCTTTCTGCTTCGTTTCTCGAATAGAACAGATTATGTGGACATAAACAGTGCGAGGCTCGGATATCAGTCCTCTACATCCACAAACACAATAGATTTCACTAAAACAGTTAACAGAACTGTTACAGGTTATTAGGATGAACTTTTATGGTTTAGTTTCATTGTTAATTCTATGTTAACATTTAAAAACAATGTTGGTGCACATATTTATTATATTTTTTGTATATACAAAAGGTATTCTTAGACACTTATTTGTTTTAAGGTTTTAAAGCTAAATGTTGTGGGACACTGTGTCTTTAAATTGTACTACCGCTCAATCAACTGTAATTAAATTTTGGAGCGATTTTAGTCTATTTAAATTGAATGTAAAAGTTCATTGGTATTCTGATGAAGTACTGATCACTAGGGCAAAAGCTCTTAACAATTATTATTTTATCCGTTGTTTATTAGTTTTTGCTTTGATTGTGAGTAAATGGTTTGGAAGTGATCTGGGGTGTAAAATCCTACATATTTGGCTGCCAATTTCACTTTCCTGTGTTTTAGTGGTCTTGGTATCATCTTACTTGGATATATTTGGGAATGTCAACATCCTAGAATTAATTGGAAACATATTCTGGGACTGAATGAAGAAGAAGGCTTAGAAATTTCCTTCCTGGAGTATTACTATGCACTGAAACAATTAAGATTGATGTATAAGTTACAAGATAATAGCTATGTATTAAACTGGAAATACCTGATATTGCCAACAACTGTGGAAAATCTAGATGACTACAAAACAAGGGACATGGGGGCTGTTGGATAGGAGACTAGTAAATATAAATGTTATAGGACAATCAAGAAGTAGACTTGAAAATAATATTATGAAAACACTAGATAATTGGTGGAATTTTAAACTCTTGCCAATAAGTAATGGTAAACCAGGGTTTAACATAGACACATCCATACTAACTGATTAGAAACATAAACGGGAAAATAAAATTTTGGGAACAGCTGCATATGGTTGGCAGGAGAATGTCATGGTAGGAAACTCATCAGATTTATGGGATCAAGAGAAACAAACAGATGCTGTTATAGGAGGTTGTTTGTGATACTGGAAAGTATGATAAGGAAGTTGATGCAAAACAATGTGAGAAACCTCAATTATTGCAACTGTTAATAGAAGCTAGAATAAATCAGGCAAACAATTCCCAGCTGGTTAGTAGGCTGTCCAAAGCGTTAAGACAAGATAGTAAAGGCAGATGCTTCATGTTATTAGTGAATAGATGGGAAAGAACACTTGGACCACTTGATCTGGGGGAGATGTGGCAAGTCATATATACAGTTCCATGGAAGTTGACCAAGGCAAGAAAATGTAAAATCTGTGGGTGGAAGTGTTTGCACTTATATTTTTGCACCCCAGATAAGCTGAGTAAAATGTTCCCAAGGGTAAGTGACAGGTGTTGGAGATGCTGCCAAGATGTAGTGGCTAGCTGGGGACATATTTTCTGTAGCTGCCCTAGTTTGCACAACCTGCAAATGAACCTAGATTGAGTGAAAGGGTATTTTAGGTACCTCCTTGCAAATCAGAGAAAGTTTTCAACCTCATAGAAGTGACTCTAACCCAGAGACATAAAGCTGAATTATTGTCTCTTTTATGGATTGTCTCCAAAAAGCCAGTTATTAGATAGTGGAAAACTTGACTCCAAGCATGCCAGAGATTGTCTCACTAAGGAATGAGAACTGAAGTCCCTTAAGGGAGGTAAAATATCATAGAAGGAAATGGCAGTTATGATACGAAACTTTAAATGCCCTCTAATACATATTTATTTTCTAAGTGAGAGACAACTTGCCATGAGGATATGTTAATATAGTCTGTGTGAGGAACTTGACATGTGATATTTTATGTAACTCCAGATGGAATAGTAATGATAGGACCCGGTATGTGAAAGTTGATCTGCTCTGATAAGTTGCTTTGATGTGATATGAGCTGTAAACTATATAGAAATTGTAACCTGGTACTGGGCCAATTAATATGTAAAATGTTATAATACTGTATCTTTTGAACACGCAAGGGGGGGGGGCTGTCAGAGGGAAGCAAGACATTAGTCATGTGGCAAAAATAAGTTGGTTTGTGTGAAATATTAAATAAAGTAACTTTTAATAAAAAGAAAAATAGACCCCCTTCATGTTGGGACTGTACACAAACCAATGTATGGATAGTGCTTCTTGCCCTGAATTCTGTGGTGTAAGAGCTGAGACTAGAATTTGCCAAGATTGGAATTTCTCACAATTCAGTCTAATATCCAGTCAGTTATGGATTCTAAAAGCAGAGTGTTATAAGTCTGTATCTTCTGTGCTAGGAGACAGTGGGAGACATACAGAGGCATCACCCTTACAGTCTTCCACATATTAGGTAAAATGCACGGCTTGGTGGTCTACTTGAGTCACTGCTATAATACATTCTCCTTTTTTTAACTGAGAGTTCAGGAGTCTTGTCACATTGAGTGAGGCAAGCCAGAGAATGACCTGTTAGTCACATGGAAGAATGTGGTCCTGTCTTTGGCAGAAGGGAATTGATGCCAGATCTTGTCTCCATTTTGTGGTGGGATACATTTGTATAAGGCTTTCCACCACACTCAAATTTGTCTTTTAATCTTAAAATGTAGAGAACAAAGACCATTACTTCTCTTTTATGCCTTTTAATGGCCAAAAAGAGTGAATTCCAGGTTCCTGGAAGTGCAAGAAATTATCACAGTACAAGCTAATGAATGCTTACAAGATTGACGCAACAGCTGGTTCCAAGGTGTGTTTGTTTGCTTGAATCTCTTGCTTCTGTTGGACCTTCTGGTAGGAGTTCTGGATGTGATTGACTCCACCTGAAAGTCATTTGACTCTTCAGGTTTGTTCATTTCTGTGGAAGAGATTCCCCATTTGGACAGAGGGTTATCCTTTGCAACCTCAACTGACTTGACTTTAGGTTACTCTTAGCTGTCTTTAATACCTTTGTGATTTATGTCTGTCCTTATCATTGGCCAGGGTGCTGCAGTGGTGGTGCTGCGGTAGCGTTGTCGCCTCAAAGTAAGACGTTGTCCTGTTCGATTCTAAGCTAAAGCATCTTCTGTGTGGAGACATGCGTGAATGGGCATACCTTCGTTGAAGGTTGTGTGTCAGGCCTGGCAAGTCGGTACGTAAAAATCTACTGCCAATCATTAGCAGACCAGAGTTCCGCTGTGGTGACCCCTAACCAGGAAAAGCCGAAAGATACAACAACTTATCATTGGCCAGGGTGCATGTCTGCAACATTTCTGTCTTATCACAAGATTGTAAAGGGCAAGATTGTGGTCTGGTGCTGGCTGTTAAGTAGCCCTGCATCTTCTTCTTGGGACTTAAAATGCAATTTTTTTTAAACATCTTTATTAAACACATCTTTTTTAAAAGTGACAAGGGTACACATGCAGTAATAAAAAAGACAAACCATAACAACATTTCCATTATTATTTTTCATGTAGTATACATATATGTTTTCTTTTCAGTAATTTTCGTCATAGGATCATAGCAGCTGCAAGGTAACTGAGCCTTGAGACCATGACAGCTTGCCAGTACTTAGGCCTTGCCTGTCTATTGAAGGAGGAGCAGGCCAGTCTTACCAGGATTGAATTTTTAACACCCAGCTAGTTGTCCAACTCCTTTTTAAAGAAAAACAGTGTGTCACACTACCTAACTTAGAGAGGATGTTTGTTCCAGAGAAGAATTAAGCATTGCATGACTAATCTGTCTCACTTCTTTGTCTTGTTCATTTGTTGGAGTAGGTTTAGATCCATGATGCTAGTGTTAGCTAGACTGTTTGATTTGTTGAGGTATAAGAGTTATTGGGCTACTTGATCTGCTATAGCTCTATAAGCAAGATGCAGGTGAGTCCTAAGAAGTCTGCATGAAACTGAATATAGGGATAAAGCTTCCATTCTGTTTTGTAGGTTTGATCTTTTAGGCCTCTGATATTTTTAGTTACAAACTTCTGAGGTCTTTCTAATTGCTTGATATGCTTAGTAAGGAAGATCCCAAAGGGGGTGTTATACTAAATGATGGGTCAAATCAGTACAGAGTACAAAAAGGTGAGAACTACTTTTGATCTAGAAGAATTACCTTTTACTATGAGCTGTGCAAGGTAAAAGGATTTCCTAAACACTGTTGCAACATGATTGTCAAATGTAAGGGAGACGTCATCCCATGTACACAATTCTGTCACGACCTTTTTATTTTGAAGTGGTGTGGCATCTGTGCTTTAAGCTGGAACTAGGGGTGCTTACCAAATGCTACAGTGTTGCACTTTTTGACATTAACCTTGAGCCCATTTTTAGTACACTGGCTATTGACAAGTGTAAGCTCCTGCTTCAGTGCATGTTATTTCAGAAGAGTTGCTTGACAATGACTTGCAGCTTGCAATCATTTGCAGACTTTTTCCCCAAAGATCCTAATTTGATAAGTGGAGATCTGGGAAGTAGATGCTGAACAGCAGAGGTCCCAGCAAAGATCCATGCAGAGCTCAATAGGTCACCTTCATGCTCTCAGTGGATGCACCCTCATCTCTTATTGGGCGACCCCTGTCCTTAACCAGTTAGCTATCCACATTGCTAATTATATGTGCATGTGGTATGGTATTGAATGCTTTGATGAGGTCAAGGTATGCTGAATGGGCAGCTTGCCCACAGTCTACAACTTGAGTAACCCTGTCAAAGAAGTTCAGAAGGTTCATTAGACAGGATCTACCTTTGATAGAGCCAAGCTGTTGGAAGTTGAGTCTGGTAAGGTTTTTGATATAATACTTAATTAGGTCAGTTATGATGCATTCCATGGCCTTGCATGTCTGATTTGTTAGTATGATTTCCTGTAATTTCTGGGGTCTGTGATGGGACCACATTTGTGGAGTGGCATCACAGCAGCTTTGCTCCACTCCCATGAGAGAAAGCTAGTTGCTAGGCTTAGGTTGAAGAGGTTGAGGAGTGGATCCACCAGTGTTTTCTTAGTGCCATTAATTAGACAACTTGGTAGTTTCTGGGCTGCATAGATGAGGGATTTTTCATTTTGGAGGGTACCTTCAGTACATTAATTCCATCAGGGGCAAGTAGATATGAAGTAGATGTCTCTGAAGGGAAGGTGCACTAAATGTATTTGTGAATATGTTGGAAATATCCACTGGATTGGACTAGTTAGTACGGTTACAAATAAGCTTGAAGTAATGCTGGGTGTTATTTATTTTTTTCTGACATAACTAAAAGAAGGATTTGTGGTTGTCTTTAGCTTGTGTAGCTAATCTGAGTTCATGGGATGCCTTTGTTTTTCTTCTGACTTTTTTAGTTTCTTATCTATCTGTTTGATGTTATCCTTAATTTGTAGGGAGATTTGTTCTGCTATACTGGTTTGGGATTTTCTTCCTTATATTGCACAGTTTATTAATGCTTGAGGACCACCATGCTGGTTTACTTTTAGACCTGTCCATTTGCTTGGATCTAGCTGGGACAGACAGTTTAGTACATTTGTCCAAGTACATTGTTTCTGCATAACTCTGTGATCTCTACATTATGGTAATTATGGATAATACTGGTATATTCAAATTTAGAGACTTCATAACAGAATTGTAGATTTGTACATTTGAAGTAATTAAATTCTGTGATATTGCTTAGTGATAGTTTGGAAATTTTGATGGAGAAAGTTTCTAGTTTGTGGTCTGACTTGTGCATTGAGGGGATATTTTTTTTAAACAGCTTTATTAAATTGTCACTTAAAACATAGGCATACATACATTAATAGAAAAGGAAACAAACCATATTAACATTTTTTTTCTATTTACATACATTACACATCACACAAGTTCCCTTTCTTTATAACTATGAACTGTCAACAGTTCAGCATTTCTTAATTTGCTCAATTCCTGCCTTTCTTTAAACCATACTCCTCCTTCTGAATGTTATTCTGCATGAATTGTTCCTACAGTTTCCATTTATTTATATATAATTTGTTCATTCTCTTTTCTAAAGGTCTATCTTCCATTTTTTTATCTGTTTTACAATATGTAATACTTCAACTACAGTTGGTTTAGACTTTGATTTCCATTTTCTAGTGTTGATCTGATGTTGTCAATTTTCATTTATCCTTGACCTTTGGGACACGGTTTGGATCCTTGGAACTGGCTCAGCCATTACACAGCTCACGCAAGCCAAAAACTCTTGAGCTAAGACTCTACCCACAATACCTTTCTCCAGATTACCTCCGATCTCGTTTGCCACTCTTGTCGCAAGACACGTCAGCCAGATTCTCTTGCAAGCTAAGTAACAAATTTTCATAGTTTTCCTCTGTTTTTCATACTTCTTCCCTAATTTTTTTTTCATCTGAACTATTACTTAAATATTTAGATGTTTCTATAGTTGAATTTCATTCTACCCACTTTGTCTTATCCTTGTTTATCCCTCTCCCTACACTTTGGTGTTCTCCTCTACCATCGCTGGTAGACCTCTTTTTGGTAGTTCTGGCCTACCATTATTGGTCGCCTTTACTTTCCTCTCTGTGAGTTTGTGCTTTCTTTTTACTGTGTGCGAGTGCTGTCTGTTGATTGTTTTTTGCTTAGTCAAGACGGCAGATAAATCCAAGGGGGCAACTGGGTTTAAGCAATGCCTAGGTTGTGGTAGGAAGATGCCCAACTCTGATGAGCACTCTTCTTGTGTGTACTGCTTGGGTCCAGCATACCTTCAGCAAGACTGTACAATCTGTCAAGCTTTCAGTCCCTGGGCCCTCATAGAAAGAAAAAACACAAATGAATCTTAAAAGGTCTAATTAAGTGTTCATTCGAGGAGGCTCTGTCCAAGTCTGACACATCTTCACCTTCCTCCCCCTCTTCTTCCACTAAGTCAAAACCGGGACAAAAGAGGAGTAATTCGGTGCCCACCTCCCCTTCAGCTCCAGCAGCCAAGAAACACAAACCTTTGGCTCCCACACCACCTGCAGAACCAAAGTCTAAGACTAAGAAAATTACGGAATCAACTTCCTCTGCACCATCTGCCTTTGCGTCTTCTGCACCACAGCTCTCTGTGCCGGCCACCACTTTGGTACTGACAACTCTAACTTCCCCGTCGGTGCCAGCTTGGTGCTGAAACCCAGTGCTACCAATGTACCCAGGACAAGATATTCCCCTTCAGTTGACCCCTTTGTGGGACAGCTACTAGAAAGACCGGAATCCCCCTCAGGCTTCTCTGTCTATTCCTCCAGGAGTTTGACCTAAGTCAACGCCATGAGGTTGGTGGATCAGCTCCTAGTGGCTAGGTGTCTTTCTGTCTCCCAGGCCCCACTCCATTTTGGAGATGGGGCCTTCTCTCTAAGGACTCCACCAGTTTTTCCTCCTGTAACCTCCTCTGAGGGCTTAGAGCTTATGACTCGGGTTCCTCCGGTTCCAGCTGCTCCAGTGCTGACAGCCTTTTCACCTTCGGTTCCGGGGTCTGCCTTGAGCTCCTCAGTTCCATTGGAACTGATGGCCTCCCGGATCCGGCAGCTCTCCAGTATTTTATTTGGGGTCATCATTGACTCTCTGAACTTCGGCTCATGCAGACTGTTCCTTGGCTCCTGCTTTGGGCGTAGGTTTGTAGGAGTGGGGTGAGACCACTATTCCAAGATTGTCCTTCTCAGTTGTGGGCTCCCATCCCTCTTCAGGAGGACCTAACTTTCAGGTTATGGAGAGGGCATTGGCCTCTGCAGGTTCTCAGCTGGCCCCTTCCATATGGGAGCATTATCCCGGGACTCCTGCCCATTGCTGCCACCAGTCTTCACGCCCTGACAGCGAGCACCTAAGCTGCAGGATACCCCTGCACAGGAACCCTCTTCTTCTGAGTCCTCCTCATAGATTCTCACTGAGGAGATGCACCATAAAAAGATGTGTAAGAGGAAACAGATTCTCCTGAAGAATCTGTCACAGAAGCCACGATCTTCAATGATGGTGAGGATTTCCCCTGGTAACGCCCAGGAGATCTCTCCTTTGGAGCCATTCTAGAAATACTGAAACAGAGAGGTAACTGGAAACTCAAAGACCCTACCTCTGAGGGGTTGGTGTATCTGCAAGCTTTTGGTGCTCACCCATCTACTTATTGGATGACTCCTCCTCCTGGCGATCTTATTAAATTGATCATGCAGTGGGCTTGGAAGGCCCCTGATTCCATAGAGCCAATCCCTAGGAGACCGGACAAAATTCTTTTAGCTCCAGAGGACCACCAACATTGGGCTAAGAGGTTAGCAGTAAATGCCATGGTGGTCACGGCAGCTGCCAAAAAGGAGCTGCCAGAAGAGAGTTCCACTGTTCATCCCCCTAATCAAGAGTCCCTGGCGATGGACAGATTTGGAAAGTGAGTGTATGCATCATCGACCTTTGTTTTAAGGTCCTTGAATTTTATGGTATATGTTACTAGGCTGCAGAGGAATCTGATCAAGGAGTTATCACATACCCATGCAAGAGCGGTGTATGAGGAGGTCCAAGATAAAGTGGCCTCACAGCTGGCTACCCTGGAGTCTATTTCCAAATCATCCATGAGGCTCAGCATGCATGCAGCTGAATGGATGACTAGGACAGTAGGTTCCATCTTTGCCATAAGGTGGCATGCCTGGATGCGCTTGTGTGAGTTTGTGGAGCCATTTAAGTCTTCTTTCGTCAATGCTCCCATTGATGGATCTTCCTTATTTGGCCCCAAAGTCAAAGAAACATTAGCTATATGCAAAAGAGATGGAAAGACCCTATCTGCAGTGGGCAGATGTTTTTCTGCTCCCCAATCATCCTAATATAGGAACCAGAGGAGCGGCAAGATGTGGTTCAAAAATTCCCAATGCCCTTTTCAGGACACATGTGGCGGTGACTCCCCTCGGGACAGAGGGGGGGAGCTCCAGTGGAAGACAACACCAACCCTGAGGCAGAGGTGGCCTGCAAAATCAGGTTGCAGAGAATCTTTCTCTGGGAAACCCTACCAGCACTCCTAAAAGGAGCCCCGGTTGCTTACCTCTGGAAGCAGTTGGGTGAAGATTCTCTTTGCACTCGAGGGCCAGGCGGCAAATAACAACAGATACTTGGATGCAAAGGATTATTGACAGAGGTTACCATATGCCCTTCACTCTCATTCCAAGATCAAGAAGAAGACTCCTTGATGTTCCACCTGATCAGAGGGATCAAATACCTCTGGAAATTCAATAGCTGCTAGAAACAAGGATCATTCATGATGTCCCAGCAGACCAAATAGGATCAGGATTTTATTCAAGGTTCATTTTTGCTTCCAAAAAAGACAGGGGACTTGATACCAGTTTTGGTCCTCAGCTTTATGAACAACTTTGTTCAGCAAACAAAATTCCGGATGGTCACTGTACAGTCTATCCTACCATTCTTAGAAAAGACAATTGGATGTGCTCTGTAGATCTTCAGGATACGTATTACTGCTTAAAAATGGACAAGCGTTCCAGAAGGTTCCTTTGCTTTCAGCTAGGAGCCAGTCATTTTCAGTTCAGAGTGCTGCCCTTTGGCCTCACCATAGCCCCCCAGGGTGTTCATCAAGTGTTTGGCAGCAGTGACAGCTCACTTGAGACTGCACAGATTCTGGGTGTTTCCATATCTAGACGATTGGCTCATCATCGCTCCCACCAGGCATCTACTGCTTTAAGCAACAGATTTCATTCTTCACCTGTTTGCTCGCCTGGGCATTACTGTGAACCACTCAAAATCTCAACTAAGTCCAACTCAAGATCTAGAGTTCATAGGAGTCTGTCTAAATACCACCATGTGTCAGCTTTCCTTCCTCTATACAGGCTACAAAAGATAAGATCCCAAATACAAGCCATTCTTTCCAACTCCAAGGTACCTGCACTCTTAGTCCTTCAAGCCTTAGGGTCCATGGCAGCTACCATTACCTTAGTTCCGCTAGCAAGGTTTCACATGAGACTACTACAGTGGCTTTTGGCATCCCAATCATCCATCCTGACCCATCCAGTGACTCATCCTATCTTACCAGTAACTCATCCCATCTTAATCACCAGGTGTTCCAAGAAGGACCTTAATCACCAGGTGTTCCAAGAAGGACTTATCCTGGTGGATAGAATCCAATCGAATTCTATTAGGCCGTCCCTTTGTCCACCTCAACCCAAGGCCATAGTGACCCCCGACGCTTCTCAGATGGAGTGGGGGGGGGGCATTATCTGGGAAGAACAGTCCAAGGCAGTTGGTCTCCAGTAGAGACCAGTCTGCATATCAGTGTTCTGGAACTGAGGGCAGTGCTCTTAGCATTGCAAGCCTTCCAAAATCTCCTTTCTCTAAAAACGATTGAAGTTCAGTCAGACAACTTGTCATTAGTCTGGTACATCAACGAACAGGGCGGAATAAAGTCTTACCCCCTGTGTTGAGAATCTCTCAGAGTGTGACAATGATCAATATCCTCCAACTGCTTTCTGATAGCAGTGCACATCCCAGAGAGCTCGAACGTGATAGCGGACAAACTGAGCAGATACATTCTCCTTCCTCACGAGTGGTCTCTTAATCCCAGAGTGGTGAAGGACATTTTCTGTCGCTGGGGCCAGCCTTGTTGCGACCTCTTTGCATCACCCTTGAACAACAAGTGCAATAACTACTTTGCTCTAATCCCCCCCTCAGGGGAGTCCCTGAGAGGTGCTGTCCTTCACGATTAGCCCTCAGGACTACTCTATGCCTTTCCCCCCTTCCCACTGATTCCTCTTTCTTAAAGAAAGCCAGCAGTTTGAGAAGCAAGGTGATCCTCATTGTGTTCTTTTGGCTTCGACAAGTCTGATTCCCCTTTCTGTGGCCTCATCTAATTCACTGTCCATGGATTCTGGACCCAGTTACAGATCTTCTTTGTCATCCACAGGGACTGGTGCATCCCAATCTTCAGAACCTCAAGCTTACAGCTTGGCTTCTCTGATTCCATTAGTTACCAGGCAGAAAAAATTATCTTCTCCAGTCCAAAAAATCTTACTGGCTTCCCACAGACCTTCCACCAGGAAACGTTACCACTGCAAGTGGAAAAGATTTATTATTTGGGTGCACAATAATGGTCTTAACCCCTTCTTTGCACAAATTAAAAAGGTATTGGAGTTTTTAGCTATGCTTTTCAGACAAGGAGCCTCTGCTTCTACTGTTAAGGTCCAGCTATCTGCTATTCCCAATTTCCACAATGACTTTGAATACCATTTATAATTTCCCATAGATTGCATAAAGTGTTCATGAAGGGAACCTTGCGGTTGAAACCAGCGTTTAAAGACCATCAAGCTCCTTGGGATCTGACTATAGCTTTGCAGTCTTTGGTACTTCCCCCATTGAACTGGTGGCTACCTGTCACTTAAAGTTTCTTTCATGAAAGACTATTTTTCTGATAGCCATTACCTCCACCACAAGGATTTCCGAATTGCAAGCACTATCTTTAAAACCCACATATGTGATTTTTCATAAGGATAGGGTTTAACTAAGGACCAACCCATCTTTTCTTCCTAAGGTGGTTTCAGAAACTAATATTAATCAAACCATTGACTTACCTGTTTTCTTTCAGATTTTTCCAGCAAAGGTGAGTATTGCTTACATTTGCTGGAAGTTCACAGACAATTGTGTTTCTGCCTCAACATAACTAAAGAATTTAGAAAACTGGATCAGTTATTTGTTTCCTTTTCCAGTCCATCTCTGGGGAAATCTGTTACAAAAGTCATCTTGTGAAGGTGGTTAAGAGACTGTATTACTTTCATATACAATAAAAAGAATCTCCAATTACCAGCACCAGTGAGAGCGCATTCTACTAGGGCAATAGCCACATCTGCTGTTTTCCATTCCAAGGCTTCCATGGATAAAATATGCACAGCAGCAACATGGGCTACACTGCATATCTTTTCACTCATTACAGATTGGATCTGGTCTCCAAGGGAAGAGCATCCTTTGGCTTTATGGTTCTCAGGAATATCCTTCCATAAGGCCACCCAAGATCTAAAGTAACTGGGAACTCTGTTCCAAAGGTCAAGGATAAATGAAGATTGACAACATGAGAAAAACAAGTTATGTACTTACCATAACGTTCCATCTGTGTTGTCGATCTTCATTTATCCTTGGCACCCCACCCTCCTTCCCCCTCCTGCAGACTTTTTGGAAGATCAGATGCTTGTCCTGGTAACTTTATCAGGTTTGATCTTGGACATAGCCTCTTCAATTCCATGTACATATTATTCTGTATTCCTGTGTAGCTGCAAACTTGATCTGAGGTAATCTGGAGAGGGGTATTATGGGTAGGGTCTTAGCTCGAGAGTTTTTGGCTTGCATGAACTGTGTAATGGCCTAACTGGTTCCAAGGATCAGAACCGTGTCCCAAAGGTCAAAGATAAATGAAGATCGACAACACAAATGGAATGTTATGGTAAGTACATAACTTCTTCTTTTTTTGGCAGCCAACAGAAGTAAACATAACAAGGCCTTATTGTAAATAGGTAATTCAGATCCTGTGTCCCAGCTCAAAATACTCATTTCATTAGTTGCAGCATTTGCTCAACTGATAGCAGTCTTGATCCAGGGAGCTTTTGTTTATAAAATCTAAGATTTATTTGTGCATATTCTGCCTTAGAAGTATAGATCCCCCAGTTAATCACTGGGTAGTAAAATTACTTAGAATAACAGTGTTCTTGCTTATGAGGAGTTCATCTAGAATACTTAAGAATATTGTGTGATTTTTCTGCAGACAAGTAGGGCTTATGTAACACACTGTGAGCTGATAGCTGATCTTGTTTGGCATGATTTGAATCTCTCTGACCTCCGCTTGAAAGTCTCTAAGTATTAAAGTATCAGTCTCCAGGTAAGGCGGTCTCTGAAAAATGTGGTTGCACCATCACAGTTTCCATCACGTCTAAACAAGTGGTAAGCACAAAACCCAGGTATAGAGGGAGTGCTGTCCAGGCGCTTAAACCAGGTTTCTGTAAGAACACACAGAACATAATGTGCTGCAGATGCAGGAGGGCCTCGAGGTCTAGCAGTTTAGTTTTATAGCATTAGGAAGAGCCACCTTGATGTGGTCCAGTCAATGATTTGTTTTGAAAGTTAGGTTGAGAGGTTCATCAGTTTAAAACCTTGTGTGATTTAATTGCACGTACATCCATCCAGCAGATAAAGGGGGGACTTTTGTAATGAATATGATTGATTATTGATTATGTTAATAGTATGTTTGTTATGCTAGATGATGCATTGACTTGTACTGGGTGTGGTAGAACTGATGTGTTTAAAGTTATTGAAAATGTGAATATGCATGTTCATGACCTACTGATGGATGGTGCTATTAATACAGAGTTGTTTGACTATTTTATGGTTGAATATCCGGTTGTAGTAGTGATATATCAATTTCTTAAGGTGCATAAGTGCTTGACTAACCCTCCTATGCGACAGATAGTTTCTGGCAGAGGATGGGTGACCAAGCCATTGTCTATGTATATTGAAAGACAACTATGCCCTATTCTTGATAAGACAGATATGATACTCAAGTATACTAAGCATTTTTTAAAAAGGCTATCTGAGTGGTCAGCTATTAATAGGGTAGTTGAATATATGATGTTCTTCATGTTTCACTGTTGCAGTCATAACACTTGGGTTATCCTGCCAGGGATAGCCCTCAGTCAGCCCGAATACCAGAGGCTTAGTATTTCTGCATCGGTTGCTGTTACTTCAGGACTGACGTTAGGTCGTCAATGGTATAAAAACAAGCAACCGATGCCATTACATCAGTCTTTCTTGCCAAGGAGCCCGAAGCAGATGCAGTTCGCACGAGTGCAAGGTCAGCTGCTACTTGAGTTTTAGTTTCCGAAATTGAAGTTGAAGTCTTCTAAAGCTAAGTACCCTGTTGGGGATCCTTTTTTCTTGCTCTAACCGATGTCAGAAAAAAGTTAACAATTGTCTCGCCTGTGGAAAGCAAATACCACACCGAGATTTCCATTCTTACTGCGTCACCTGTTTAGGCCCAGACCATGATGTCTTTCACTGCCGGTTTTGTGCTTTGTTCAACGCCCGAACTATTCATCGTCGGGCCTTGATTGTAGCTAAATACTTTTGCTCTCAATCTCCGTATTCCGAAATGGCTTTGGTAAACCATCCAACTACCGATCTTCTGAAAAAATGTAAGGATAAAGATAGAGACAGATTGCACAGGTACAAAACTGCCGATGGCGCTTCCGTTAAGCTAGTTGCCAGTTCACAGGTACACAGTGAGGCGCTTTCGCAGTGCCTGATGCCAGCTTCAATGGATTTGCAGGCCGCTACCGAGACCCGTTCGGAGTCCGGTATGCCGCAACACTCTTCTTTGACTATAGAACCTGCGGATGTCTCTACTTTGGATGGGTCTGGAGCCGCTGTGCAGGCACCAGCTTTTGAGGAAGTTCTTCACACTACCGATATTCGACAAAAAACGACAACTTTTTTCGCATCTGCATTTCTTTCTAAAACTACTGAGTTTCTAAGGCCCAGAGTATGAGCTATGCCTAAAAAAATGATGACCCAAACTCAAGCGCCTGCTTCTTTGCCACAGTCACAGGTGCTTAAAATGGCAGAAGACCTTATCTTGCTGATTAGGGGTAGCCAGGCTTCCCCTGCTAAAAGGAAAAAAGACTATTCCCCAGCAGCTTTATCTGACCAAAGGTCCGACGACTCTGAGGTTTATGGTTATGAAGACATGCCCTTATCTGCTTATGAGGATTCAGATGCAGAGGAATCCATTTCTTCTACCTCTCCTCCAGAGGATTTTTCTTTTGGTGAAACCCTACATACTTTGAGAGAGCATTTCCATTGGGAATGCCAAGATTATCCTCAGTCCAAAAAGAGACTCGGGGAATTTTTAGATTTACCACAGCACAGACCCTTAGCTATCCCTTCTGTTCTGGATGTTGTGGATGATGTCTTTATGGAATCTAGTCTAACTCCTGATACCTTACCTCCTGCTCCCAGGAAAATTGACAGGTACTACAGAGTCCCTGATGCACACAAATTTATTTTCAAGAATCCTACTGCTGACCCAGAGGTCATCTCCCAAGGACTTAAAGGAGTAAAAGCAGCTACAGCTAAGAATCCCACCCCCTCGGTCAGGGATTCCCGAGCATTAGACAGATGGGGTAAAAAAGTATACACCTCTGCAACTCTTGCCATTAAAGCATTAAGTTGTCAGTTCCACATGCTGAAATACCAGCAACATACTATGGAACTTATTAAGCAAAGATTATCTACCTTCCCTGACTGTGCATAAAATAAAGAATTACAGGAGCTTATGCATTCTGCAAGCCAAGTCAGCAAGCATACCCTGCAATGTGGGTTTGACGTCCTAGAAGTATCTTGCAGGTCAGCAGTCACAGATTCTGTACTTAGAAGGCATGCCTGGCTTAAGGAACAGACCTTGCCAGACCATGTCAAATCAAAATTATTGGACGCACCGCTGAACAAAGACAATGTGTTTGACACCAAAGCAGAAGAGGTTTTAAAAAAGATGGAATAAAAAGCTAAGTCTATGCAGACAGTCAAAGATTTTTTGCAAGTACAGCCTCCAAGATTCAGTAGGCATTGCCCCTCAAAACATTGGTCCTTTCTAGCCCCCTCAGGGCCACCTCAGACTAAACCTAGAGGAAGCAGACCCCCCCCAGATTATAATCTCAGGGTATGCAGAGATCTAAACAATGGAGTACTTCCACTTCTAAAACAGGGAATGCTAAGCCACCCCTTATGGAAAGAATTCATAATGACTTCTCAACTCCTCCACTTACCTCAGCCCAATTGCTCATGCCCCTAGGAGGAAAACTTGCCTACCATGCAAAAAACTGGGCCTCCATCACCAGCGATCGATGGGTCCTCAACATAATATCACAGGGGTACAAATTTTATTTTCACACGCTGCCAACCCCAAAAGGGTTCCCAGATCTTCCTCCAAACCAGTGGGCAGAGGCACAAAACCAAGTTCAGTCCCTGCTCTCCATAACGGCAATTCAACCTGTTCCTGCAAAACAAATAAGCCAAGGTTTTTATTCCAGACTTTTCCTGGTACCCAGACAAGAGGGCAGCTGGCACCCAATCGTAGATCTATCCATTCTAAACACCTTCCTGGTGGTACCAAAATTCATAATGCTCACCCTACAGCAGCTTCTCCCTATGCTGTCCAAAGATACCTTGTTAGCCACCCTAGACCTAAAGTAGGCCTATCTCCATATTCCAATCAGGGACTCCTGCAGGAAATATCTGCGTTTCAGGGCAGGATCTATGCATTATCAGGGTCTATATTAGAACATCAAAGTTTCAAAACTTCGAATGTTCTAATATCGACCCCTATTCAATGAAAGCTGAAAATATCGAAGCTACAGAAAACCAAATTTTGTCCTAGGGAAAGAATTCAGTTGTCCGTTTCTGTTGCTTCGGTATTTTCAGCGCTGGGGTGGAAAGTTACGGGTCAGGTTCAGGTAAGTGTGCGATTGATCGCGGGTTAGGTTAGCTAGGGTTAGGGTTAGGGTTAGGGTGCAGGTTAGGTATGTGTGCGATTGTGTGGATGTGAGGGTTAGGGCACGGGTTAGGTATGTGTGTGGTTGTGTGGACGTGAGGGTTAGGGTGGCTTAGGTGAGTTAGAGTTAGGGTGCGGTTCAAGTAAGTGTGAGATTGTGTGGACGTGAGAGTTAAGGCAAGGTAGGTGAGTTAGGGTTAGGGCACGGGTGAGGTGAGTGTGCCGTAGTGACGGACCTTAGGGTTAGGGTTTGGGTTAAGGTAAGTGGATAGTTAGTGGTGTATGTATAGTTTAGTGTAGGGTTAGGTGTAAGATTTTAGGTGTATGTGTGTGGATTGCTGTTTGTTTGGTGTGCTTGTGTTGTGTGTATGTGTTTTGGAACAGCAAATTTGTCCCTTGGAAAAAATTTGCTGTTCTGTATGTTCGATGTTTTCAGCTTTCGCTGAATAGCTGTCGATATTACAACATTCGAAGTTTTGAAACTTCGATGTTCTAATTTAGACCCCATTTTCAGTTTTCTGCACTTCCCTTTGGCTTATCCACTGCTCCCAGAGTTTTCACAAAATGCTTGGCTCCAGCCATTGCCTTTTGCAGACAAAGAAATATTCAAATTTACCCCTACTTGGACTACTGCCTGATTCAGGCAGACAGTCAGGAAAAGCTATTGCAGCACCTGGCATTTGTAAAGGACCTTCTAACCTCACTGGGGTACACTATCAACGAAAATAAATCCAAACTAGTCCCCAGTCAAAAAATTGTATTCCTGGGAGCAAGCTTGGACACACCATCCCAGATGGCATTCCTTACTCCAGAAAAACAAGCCTATCTGATAGGCTACTTCTCTCAGGTGGCCACCGGAACCCAGTTATCCGCAAGGAAATCCTGCAAGTCTTTGGTGCCAACATTCTCAGGACCTGAAAACTATCATACCTATGATACCTTGTCTAATGAAAGAGTTCCTTTGGTGGGCAGCAGCATGCAACCACAACAAGGGACTTCCCTTTACACAACCCCACGCCAACCAGACCCTTCTCACCGACGCATCAGACTATGCCTGGGGTGCACATCTGGAAGGCAAGTGCATTTAGGGCCACTGGAGCCCAAATCAAATTCATTTGAACATCAACCAGAAAGAGATGCTAGCTGTTCAGCATGCTGTAACACCTTTCAGATCCTCACTCTCTCCGGGGCCTCTTCTAATCAAAACCAACAACACCACAGTGATGTGGTACATCAACAAGCAGGGGAGAACCCACTCTTACCCACTCTGCAGACTAGCCATGACCCTTTGGAACACAGCCTCAGCCATGCATATTCACCTGCAAGCCCAATTCCTGCCAGGCAAACAAAACTCTCTGGCAGACAACTTAAGCAGAAACCTCCTAGACCCACACGGATGGCGAGTAAACCACAACACCTCCAGCCTTGTGACCCAGAAATGGGGTACCCCAAAAATGGATCTATTTGCCTCCCCCTTCAACCACCAGCTCAGCAAATTCTGCACCAGGGAAGCTCACAGCAAGGCCTGGAAAGTGGATGCCCTGTCCTTCCACTAGGAAAACCTCTCAGTCTATGCATTCCTCTTTTTACCAGAGTACTACTCAAAATAAGGGAGGAGAGACCAAAGGCAATCCTAATTGCCCCAGACTGGCCACTTTAGCACTGGTACCCACTACTGCACAGTCTGTCTCCCCTGCCTCCGTGGCACCTCCCTTAGATTTCAACTCTTTTGACTCAGCAGGAGGGACGGTTCTTGTATTCACAATTGCTCACCCTGAATCTGACAGCCTGGCTTATTCCTTGACTTCTCCTCCAGTGGCCAGCCTAAGCAAACAGGTCCTGGATGTTATACATGAAGCCAGATGATCCAGTATTAGAAAATCCTGTGCTGACAAGTGGAAAAGGTATTGTTCCTGGATTCAGACTAAAGGAGCTGACCCAGCACAGCCATCTTTACTTCTCATCCTGGATTACCTAGGAGACCTACTCCACAGGGGCCTTTCCTTCTCTTCCATTAAAATCCATGCCTCTACCATGTCTGCACATTACAGCACTTAGCCACCTCTCTTCTCACACTCACTCATCAAGCAGTTCCTGAGAGGTGCTAACAACTTAAGGCCACCAAGAAGAGCCCCTACCCCTGCTTGGGACCTTAGCTTTGTGTTGGAAAAGCTAACGCACACCCCCCCCCCCTTGAGCCTACAGCTTCAGCAGAGTTAAAATTCCTCTTTGGAAAATAGCCTTGCTTTTGGCCATCACTTCAACTAGAAGAGTGGTCTAAGCTACAAGCACTTATGGCTGTAGAACACTTCATCATGTTCCATGCTGACAGGGTCTCCCTCAGGACTAACCCAACTTTCATGCCTAAAGTGGTATCCAGTGTGGCTTTCAACCAATCTATTCATTTGCCCACCTTTTTCCCTAAACCTTAAAATAAGGGAAAAGGATCCTGCACTCTTCAGATGTGCACAGACAGCTCAAATTCTACCTGGATAGGACTAAGCCCTTTAGGAAATCTGACCAGTTACTAGTCAGCTTTGCACCAGGGGCAGAGGGCAAGGCCATATCAAAACAAACCATCTCCAAATGGATGGCACACTGTATCCATTTATGTTACAAACACCATGGAAAACCACCCCCACAGGGGGTCAGAACACATTCCACTAGGGCAACTTCAACCTCTACAGCCTTTCTCAGAGGAGTCCCTACCAGGGACATTCTGGAAGCTGCAACATGGACTTCTGTTAATACCTTCACCAAGCATTACCACCTGCCTGTCTTTTCCAAATCAAAGGCGGGCTTTGCAACTGCAGTCCTGCACGGCATACTAGCCAGCGCCAACTGTTCTTGACTGCCTCCACCCATTCTTCAGCTTTGGGAATCAACCCAAGTGTGATGACTGCAACAGTTAAACATGAAGAACATAGTACAGTTGTGTACACTTACCATAAATGTAGATGTTTGAGTGTGTTCACTGTTGCAGTCCTGGTTTCTCACTCTCCAGCCCCCTTGTCTCTCTCTTTCTCTCTCTCTCTCTCTTCCTCACTCCTTACAGGGCTATTGGTATTTACTTTTTACTGGTGGTGTTATTCCACCATAACTTAGCTCCCTATTTGGGGGCTCCTGACATTTGGGGCAAGAAAAACTGATGTAATGGCATCGGCTGCCTGTTTTTATACCAGTATTGACCTAGCGTCAGTCCTGAAGCGACAGCAACCGACGCAGAAATACTAGGCCTCTGGTATTCGGGCCAACTGAGGGTTACCCCTGCAGGATAACCTAAGTGTGATGACTGCAACAGTGAATACACTTGAACATCTACATTTATGGTAAGTGTACACAACTGTACTTTAGTTACTATGGATGTCTTTCTATTCACCTTTATTCCGAATGATGTTGGCGTAGAATATGTAAGGTGTTTTTTGTCAGAATATACAGGTTGTACTGCTGAACAAGTTTATCTGATCTGTTCTTTACTTGAAATTGTTTTAACTAATAATGCCTTTTCTTTTTCTGATAAGTATTTTATTCAAAATGTAGGTGTTGCTATGGGCATCCTGCGAGTGAACGTGGTGCTTGTATACTGGGAGGCTACTAATGTTTTTAATGACTGTAATTTGTACCTTAGTTCTATCCTACACTATGGTTACTTTTTGGATAGTGTTTTTTTTGCATGGTCAGGATCAAGTTATGAATTGAATGAATTTATTAGTTATTTTCAGGGGTCCACTGATTTTTTAAGGTTTACTGTTGAATACTCTGTTTCTATGATTGATTTTTTAGATGTCTGTATTATTAGATCTTTGGATGGTTTGGATACTGTCCTTTTTAAAAAAAAACTTGTAAGAGGAATAACATGCTACATGCTTGAAATATGCGTCCTAAGTTCCTAAAGCAGAATGTGGTAAACGGCCAGTTTTTTAGGAATGCTAGATTACACACCAAGGATAGTAAGATGTATGACTCCTTTAGTGCTTTGATCTGTGAGCTTCAACAGAGAGGATATTCAGACTTGGGTATCTCACAAGCACAGAATGAAGTAGTATCATTCAACCATACTAGAGCTAGACCTTGTTTTTCAACTAGTAGTGTACATAATACATCACATAAGGGTGATCGTGATGATCAGTTCAGGATGTGTCTGACATACTCTACTAATTGCAGGATTGTTAAGAAACATTGGCGTGTGCTAATGTCCGATGGTAAATGTAAAGAGGTAGTTGGCAAGGAGCCTTGCTTTACATTTAAGAATAGTTCCTCTATAAAAAAGATGCTTTGTTATTAAACCACTGAGTGTTGGGATAAAAGTTGGTAATAAAGTATCACAGAGGTTGGGCACCTATCTATGTAGAGCCTGTAGTGTCTGCAAGTATGTAAAAGTTGATAATTGCTTTGTGAATCCAGCTAGTGGATAGATGTTTGAATTCAACCTGTATGTTGATTGCGCTACTAAAGATGTCTATTTAGCGGTTTGTGAGGCATGTCAATGCTACTATGTTGGGAAGACTAACTGGTGCCTAAGGGATCGGATTAAGAAACATCTTTTTGTATTAATAAAGGTGACAAGAGGAATGGTTTAAGTAAGCATAGAGAATGAGCTTACTGTCCATCAGTACCCTGATTGGAAAACGAGCGATATTATGTAGTCCAGTCTCTCCAACATTCTTACCCATGGGTTCGGAGCCGAACCTCGGCTCCAACTCGGCCATACTCTAGCTCAAAGTCTTTCAATTGGCTGGGCTAAGAAGGTATCCCATGCTGCACTGCTCCCTTTCCCCAGATCTCGTTTGCCGCTCGTATAGCTTGGACGTGGTCTTGCTCTTGGCTGTGGCTAAGTATCACTTTTGTCTTTATTGACAGTTTTTTGCTTCAAAAAAAAGCTATTTTCATAGCTGTGTGTTGTGTGTGTACTGGTCTAATATTTGGTAAAATTTTTTTGGGGGTATTATTGTCTCTTGTGGTGTCCCACTAACTGTTTCCCCTACGGGCTAGGCCCATTTCAGTTAGAGGACCTAGTCCACCCCTTCTTCTGTGTTGCTTGTTTGTGTTAGTAGGTACCTATCCCTCAGGCTAGGACCGTTTAAGTTAGAGGACCTAGTCCTTTCCTTGTGTTCCTGTTGAGACCGATTAAGTTAGAGGTCTTTTGTAATTGTCTGTTGGTTTTGCTTAGTTCCCGAGCTTCATATATTAACGGTTGATCGTTATTAACGGTTGGTGTTTTCTCTCATTATGTCTAAGGATACGAAAGAGCATAAGCCCTCGGGCTTTAAGAAATGTATTAAATGTGGTTATAAGATGTCTATCACTGATGGACACTCTGTTTACTTTATTGTCTGGGGTCTATTCACCTCCAGGAATCTTGTACATTTTGCCATGCATTTAGCCCGCGTGTTCTTCAGGAGAGGAAGAACAAACTAATTTTGAAAGGACTTTTGAAACCCTCCTTTGAGGAGGATTTGGGAAGGGCTTCTAGCTTCAAGTCCTCTCCCTCTAAGAGTAAAACTTCTAAGGTAAAAAAGCATTCTCCGGCTCCATCTGTATCCTCGGAGCCTCCGGAGAAAGTAGTAAAATCTACTGTGGCATCCTCGGCTCCACTGTCCTCGGAGCCGCAGGAAGTTAGTGTATTGACTGAATCTGTTTTGGCTCCAAGTCCCTCAGAGCCGATTGCGGAGGTGCTAGTTCGGAGCCAGTCTTCAAATTTTAGGCCGGTCTCTCCTCCTCGTATGTCTCCTTCGGAGAGGAGGTCTAGATCTCCTTCCTTATCTTCTAGGTCCTCCAGGACTCTTTCAGATGCGGATGTAGATAGAGTGGTGCAGAGACTGCTCCAGTCACCGGTACTGGCAAAATTGTTTTTGGCTCCAGCCCAGTCGGCTCCAGAGACTGTCACCCAGTCAGTGTTGATACTTTCTCCTCCGATCGAATCCCAGCTTTCGGAGCCGGAGTGGTCGGCGCCGTCTGATGTCCCTAGGTCGGCTGAGATGGCCCATCCTGGCTTATCTGCTCTGGCTTCAGCTCCAACCCCGTCGGCTCCATCCGTGGGGTCCAGGACTCATGGTTCCTCGGTCGGACCCGAGGGGGAGGCCTCGGGTCGCTTTTCGGCTCCTAGCCTCCCTCTCATTGCTTCGACGCAGGGAAGACTGACCCCTGCTTCGGCTTTGGACCTTGTCCCTTCTGTTCCGAGGTTGTCCATGGCTGGTTGATCTTCGGAGCCGGGGGGGACCAGCTTTCGAGGCCATGCGGAGCGCACTGGCCAGGTCCTCAGCGATATCATTTGGCACTGACACTCTGTCCCCTCCAGCTCCGGTGCGGGTCTCAGATCGCCCTCTATCTTTCAATAGAGGAGACCCAAGGCCTCAGGATACTCCCATGAGAGGTCCCCATATTTCTGAGGGCCCCTCAGTGTTTTTGCTTGAGGAGCCACCCAGAAAAAGAACATGCAAGAGGAAGCATATTGACTCCCAAGATGTGTCCCTCACGTCAGACACCGACCTCGAGGAATCGGAGGTGTTCCCCAAGTCATCCTCTGAGGATGTCTCTTTCTCTGACATCCTAGAAATTTTGAAGCAGAGGGGTGACTGGCCCTCCAAAGCCCCCTCCGAGGAGGAGTCAGTGTTCCTGAAGGCCTTTGGGGCTCAGCCCTCTGCCTCGTGGGTGTCTCCACCCTTCGACGAGCTTTTGGATCTGGTTTGTTGAAGGGTGTGGGAAACCCCTGACTCTGTGGAACCAGTCCCCAGGAGACCCAACAAATTCTTGTCTGCCTCCTCTGACAAAGAGCTTCTATCCAAGGGAGTTCCTGTAGATGCCATGGTGGTGGCAGCGGCCACCAAGAAGGAACTGGCTGAGACTTCATCTACCGTCCATCCTCCTAACAAGGAGTCTAGGACCATGGGAAGTGTATGTTTTCTTCAGCGGCCTTTACTCTGCGGTCACTGAATTACTTATCTCATTTTACACGGCCCCAAAGAGATCTCCTGAAAGAGCTTGGAGATACTCTGGAGGGTAACGTTTCTGATGCGGTGGCTCAGAAGGGCAATGCTCAGATGTCTACCCTCAACTCTATTGCTAACTCCTCCATGAGGCTGATCTCTTAAGCAGCCGAAGGAGCAGGTAGAGCAGCAAGTTCGGGAGTTGCTCTTAGGAGATACTCCTAGATGCGCCTCTGTAATTTCGTGGAGGCCTTCAAGTCTGCGTTCACCAATGCCCCGTTTGATGGTTCGTCCTTATTCAGAGCTAAGGTGAAGGACACTCTCACTAGGTGCGAGCAAGAGGGAAAAACTCTGTCTGCTGTGGGAGTCCGTTTTTCCCTATCCTCTAGGCCTTATCCCAAGACCCAGAGGGGTGGGAAGATGTGGTTCAAAAAAATCGCAGAGGTTTTTTTCATGACACACAAGGTGAGGCCCCCTCCAGAGGCAGGGGAGGGGGTGGTAATTCTGGTAGACGCCACCCTAGGAGCAGAGGAGGCCCACATAACCAGGGAGACCTCGATTCCTTTCGTGGTTCTCTTTACCAGCGCTCCTGATGGGAGGCCCAACTGTGCATTTCCGGAGCCAGTCGGGGGTCACATTTCACTAAACCCAGAGGCCTGGCAAAGTATCACTCAGGACCAGTGGGTATTACAAATAGTTTCCGGAGGATATCACATTCCCTTCTGTTCAGCTCCCCCTCCAGTCAAAAAAATCCCAGATGTTCCACCCAATCAAAGAGATTCCGCAGCTTCAGAGGTTTTAAAGCTGCTAGAAAAAGGAGCCATCCAGCATGTCCCCTCAGACCAGATCAGATTAGGGACTTACTCCAGATTCTTTTTGGTGCTGAAAAGGACAGTGGACCTGAGACCCATTTTGGATTTCAGCAGATTGAACACCCATGTGAAGAAGTCCAAGTTCCGAATGGTCACATTGCAATCTATTCTCCCATTGTTGGGAAAAGAAGTGTGGATGTGCTCCATCGACCTCAAGGATGCTTACTACCATATAAAGATGGACAGGGCATCCAGAAGTCATCTACACTTCCGGCTGGGAGCCAGTCATTTTCAATTTCACGCCCTACCCTTTGGTCTCACCACAGCCCCCAGGGTGTTTACCAAATGCATGGCAGTGGTAATGGCTCACTTGAGACGTCAGGGATTCCAAGTGTTTCTGTACCTGGATGACTGGCTCCTTTCTGCCACCACCAGGCATCTACTCCTACAAACCAGAGAAGCCACAATCAAACTGTGTCAATAATTAGGCATCACTCTAAATTGGGATGTCTGCCTTGTTGCTCTCGCAGCGTGTCACCTTTATAGGCGCCGAGTTAGACACCGTGTTCATGAGGGCGTTTTTGCCACTAGAAAGGATTCAAGGTTTACAACAGCAGGTGTACACGTTACTCCCTTTGAGAAGAATGAAGGCAAGATTGATCCTCAAATTGTTGGGGATGATGGCTGCTACAGTTATGCTGGTTCCTTTGGCGAGGCTACACATGAGGCTCCTTCAATGGCTACTCTTCACCCAGTGGTCTCTGCAACATCTTCCTCTTTCTCATCCCATAATAATCAAAGACAGGTGCAAGCAGGATCTGCACTGGTGGCTTCAGACCAGCAACCTCGACGCAGGAAAACCCTTCGTTCTGGCCCCTCCGGTCATCACAGTGACCACGGACGCCTCCCAGATGGGGTGGGGGGGGCATTATCTAGGCAGGACAGTCCAAGGTACATGGCAGGAACATGAGATGCATCTGCATATCAGTGTCCTGGAGATGAGAGCAGTGCTACTAGCATTGCAAGCACTTCAGAGCTTTCTTCCTCTCGGGACAATTGCGATCCACACAGACAATATGTTGGTGGTATGGTATCTAAACAAACAGGGAGGAACCAAGTCGTACCCCCTTTGCAGAGAGGCCATGCGAGTGTGGCAGTGGGCAGTGGCTTCCCAACGTTTTCTTGTAACAACGCACATTCTGGGGAAGTCCAGTGTGATTGCCAACAGGTTGAGCAGAGCTATTCTGATGCCTCATGAGTGGTCCCTGAACAATCAGGTTGCGGAGCAGATTTTCCGCAGGTGGGGTCAGCCTTTCTGCGACCTCTTTGCCAGCCCCCTCAATATCAAATGCAGCAGCTACTTCACCCTTATCCCCCCTCAGGGGAAGTCGTCGAGGGACGCTCTAGTTCACAATTGGCACTCCGGTGTACTGTATGCCTTCCCTCCTGTTCCTCTGCTGACAAAGGTTATTCAGAAAGTGCAATCTTTGGGAAGCAAAATGATTCTGATTGCTCCACACTGGCCTTGTCAAATTTGGTTCCCCTTTCTCCATCCTTACCTAGTGGACGTCCCCTGGAGTCTGGACCCTCAACCAGATTTGCTGACTCACATGTCAGGGCAGCTCCATACCTCTCTTCAGACCCTCCGGTTGACAGCCTGGCTCCTCCACTTCCATCATTAGTCAGGCTTCATCATTTTTCGCCGGAAGCGGTTCATATTCTGTCTTCCTCCCGTAAGCCTTCCACCAGAAAAATCTATTCCAGCAAATGGAAGAGATTTTCCATATGGGCGCATGCAAGACAGATTGATCCTTATACAGCTCCAATTTCGTCAGTCCTGGAATTCCTCTCCATGCTCTTCAACCAAGGATCAGCGGCCGCAACTGTTAAGGTCTAGTTGGCAGCTATTTCCACTTTTCACGTCTCTGATGAGCCTAGTCTCATGGTACATAGACTTTGTAAGGCATTCCTGAAGGGCACTATGATGCTTCGTCCTTCAGTTTTTGAACCAGGTATGCCTTGGGACTTAATTTTTGTTCTACAGTGTCTCACTTTGCTCCCCTTTGAGCCTGCAGCCACTTGTGATTTAAAATATTTGACTTGGAAGACAATCTTTTTAGTAGCCATCACTTCAGCCAAACGTGTCTCAGAGCTTCAAGCCTTATCAGTTAGACCACCTTACTTGATTTTTCATAAGGACAGGGTTTCTCTCAGACCAAACCCTTCCTTTCTACTGAAAGTGGCTTCCGTTAGTAATCTAAACCAATCCATTGAACTACCTGTATTCTTTCCAGAGTTCTCGAACAAGGCAGAATTTAGATTTCATCAGCTGGATGTGCACAGACAATTATGATTCTGTTTACACAGAACGAAGGATCTCAGAAAATCGGATCAGTTGTTTGCCTCATTTTCAGAAAACAGGATTGGGTCTCCTGTTTCCAAAGTCACTTTGTCTAGGTGGATTTCCAGTTGTATTTCATTCATTTATGCTTCAGGTAGCAGGGATTTACCATTTCGAGTGAAGGCTCATTCTACCCGATCTGTGTCTACATCTACAGCCTTTCAAGCCAGGTTGTCTATGGATAATATTTGTGCTGTGGCTACATGGGCATCTTCTCACACCTTTGTTACTCACTACAAGTTAGATTTGGTGTCCAGAGGCAGGTCTTCCTTTGGTTACACAGTGCTCGGGCATATTTTCCACTGAGCCTCCCAGGATTCAGGTGCTGGGGACGCTGTCCCACGGGTAAGAATGTAGGAGAGATTGGACTACATAACATCAAGAAGTTATGTACTCACCATAACGTTCGATGTATGTAGTCCATCTCGCCTCACATTCTTACTTACTCCCCCTCCTTCCCCCATCCTGGAGGACCTAGGGGTTAGGTATGGTTTCAAATTCCTTTCTGGTTAGTATGTTCTTCCTTCTCTATATGTTGTTGTGTGTGGAGGAGTGAATGATTAGCTTGCAGCAAACAAGATATGGGGAAAGGGAGCAGTGCAGCATGGGATACCTTCTTAGCCCAGCCAATTGAAAGACTTCGAGCTAGAGTATGGTTGAGTTGGAGCTGAGGTTCGGCTCCGAACCCACGGGTAAGAATGTGAGGCGAGATGGACAACATACATCGAACGTTATGGTGAGTACATAACTTCTTGTTCTCCAGCAGGGTATTAATGTACAAGTAATGCCCTCTGAAAAACGAGTTTGCCATTTCATGGCAGCATATCAAGCCACTGTGGAGCTTGGGCAGAAAAAAAACTAACAGCCACAATTATTTTACTCCCGCTAAGCAGCACTTCTGCTATTTAGCGAGTGTAAAATGTTGTTGTTCTTTTTCTTTCGGCTTTTCACAGTTAGGGGTCGCCACAGTGTCAGGTTGGCAACTCGGCACCATAAAAATCTCCTGCCAATCATTAGCGGACCAGAGTTCTGCTGTGGCGACCCCTAACCGGGAAAAGCCGAAAAGACAAACATTAGGAGCCCTCCTTGGCTGCTTTTTAATATTTTGAGGATAACTTCAATCTTTACAACAGAGGAACTACCAGTATAAATATGAGTAAAGGCTACCAGAATCCTGGAGACATGTTCAAAGCAATAAGGCTAGGTATGAGCCTACGACCAAATGGCCAAAACATAAATGTTAACAGTGAGGTATTCCTGAAACAAGCAAAGGAAACAACAGTGCCCCAGATAGAGAGACCAATTTTCCAAAGAGTGCTGAGGATCCCAGTGCAAAACACAATAAACTTAAGAATCCACTTCAAAAGAATTTGTTCAGGAGGGCTCCTAATATGAAATATAAAATACGTACATACTTAACATATTGGTTGATCTGTAAGAAGTCCTTCACAGAGAGTATTTACCCTGCAGCTGTCTGATTGTATCTGAATAACTACTTTATCCAGTGGCTACTGTTGGAGTTCCTTATAGGTGATATTTGTGTATCTTGTACATTATTAATGTTCTTTCTGTGTATTACAGTTGCAGTACTATTTAGACAGATGTCTGCCTAGCTTGCAGATATATATGGACATCCTGTCATAAGATGGCTCCTCCCTGATGCAGGGTCAGATGACTGCACCCTGGATACAAATGGCAGTCAGTGTACACTATATGTAGTGCTGTTTCTGCCTTAGACATACATTCATACCACCTCTCAACCTGGAAATAATGAAAACCTGGACAAAGGCACATGAAAAGTAGATAGAACTGGCCAAACATCCGGACACTGATTAGCATACATTTGCATACATAATTTTGTAACCCTACCCACTCTAGTGGAATTGTAGGATACCAACATTCAAACATGATTTGAAGAACAGACAAAATGTAAAACAACAAATATTCTTCAGAAAAAGCAAGCTAACACAAAACCTGTTATTCTAACAACATTCTGTGTTTATAAGAACAATATTTAAAATCTATCCGTATTTTTGGGTTTTTGATCCCCAGTGTCAAAAGTACAAAAGTGAGATTATTCAGATGTTCTTCGTGTTTCACTGTTGCAGTCATAACTGTAGGGTGCTCCTGCCGGCAGGCAGCCCGAGGTCGGCCAGAATCCCAAAGTCTGGGTCCGGCGTCGGCTGTATAAGCCAGTATCCTGACGTCAGTACGCCTTGGTACATAGCCCTCAGCCGACGCCATCTTCTACAGTCTTTCTTGCCGTGCGGTGGAAAGCAGCTCGCAAAACGTTGGTTGGCGATTTTCGAACAGCATTCTTGGTTGTTGTCGGTCCGAAGTTGTTACTTCTCTTCTCAAAGCTAAATACCCCGTTGGGGAATCTTTTTCTTGTTCCTCCGATGTCAGAAAAAGTTAATAATTGTATAGCGTGTGGGAAACAAATACCTCATAAAGATTTCCACTCTTACTGTCTACCTTGCTTAGGCCCTGACCACGACGTTTCTTGTTGTCGGTTCTGTGCCAGGTTCAACTCTCGTACTATCAAACGCAGGTACGACTGGTCTTTAAATTATTTTGGCAGACGCTTCAATTACAGAATGTCGTCGGATACTACCGGAGTTCAAAAGAAGCGCAAAGATAAAGACAGGCCTCCGAGGTCCAAACAGGACTCGTTGCAGCTGGAGCCAGCGTCCGGTTCGGCTGTCGCCAGTGAGGCGCTTTTGCAGCCCCTGTCGTCCGCCGCTTCTGAACCGATGGCGATCGGACTCCCATGGGGAGCCATCAAGGCCCACTATTTTAACTGCTGCAGGACCTTTGGACGTCGCTCCTTCAGATGGGTCCGGAACCGCTGTGCAGGTACCGGCTCCAGAGGGGGTTTCAGGCCTACTCACATTACTATTTCAAAGGCAAAGGCAAAGACAAAGACTCCTTCTAAGTCTAAAGTTCCAGCTCAAGCTGCTTCTGAATCCACTCCCAAGACACAAAAACAATTATTGAGGATGGCTGAAGACTTGCTTACAATGATTAGGGGTTTTCACCCCCCTCCTGAGAAAAGGCCTCGACAGGATGTTACTCTGGATTCTTCTGACCAGGCCTCTGTCTCTTCTGTTTCTTCCTCTGATCAGGACTATTCCTTCCCCTTATGAGGATTCGGATGCTGAGGAATCTTTGCCCTCGGCCTCTCCGCCTGAGGATTTTTCTTTTGGGGAAACCTTGCATGAGATGAGGGAACATTTTCATTGGGAAGGACAGGAATATTCTGCTTCCAAAAAGAGGCTTAGAGAATTTCTTCTTCTTCCTCAGCATAGGCCTTTAGCTATCCCTCCTGTTTTGGACATTGTGGATGATGCTTTTCTGAGGCTAATTTGAATCCTGATTCCATGCCTCCTGCTCCTTCTAAGCCTGATAAATTTTATAGGGTTCCTGACTCTCATTTATTTCTATTTAAAATCCTTCTGCAGACCCTGAAACTATTTCTCAGGGTTCTAAGGCTGCTAAGGTTGCTACTTCTAAAAATCCTATTCCCTCTGAGAAGGATTCTCGTGCTTTAGACAGGTGGGGCAAAAAGGTATATACTTCTGCTACCCTTTCTGTAAGGGCATTAAATTGCCAGTTTCATATGTTTAAATACCAGCAATTTCTTTTGTCTGTTTTAAAGCAAAAGCTTGCTTCCGTACCTGCTTGTGCAGAGGATAAGGAACTTCAGGATGTTTTGCATGCTACTGAACAGGTTAACAAGCATAGCTTACATTGTGGTTTTGATGCCTTGGATGCTTCCTGCAGGGCTGCTGCCTCTGGTACTGTGATTAGGAGACATGCCTGGCTTCGTGAACAAAGTTTGCCTGAACAGGTTAAGGCTAAGTTATTAGATGCCCCTGTTCAACATGATGTTCTTTTTGGTTCTAAGGCTGAGGAAGTTATTAAAAAGATGGAAGAAAAGGCAAAGTCCATGCAGACTGTAAAAGATTTCTTGCAGGTTCAGCCTCCTAGATTTTCCAGGAATTGGCCCAC
Organism: Protopterus annectens; assembly: GCF_019279795.1. Classification (NCBI taxonomy): domain Eukaryota; kingdom Metazoa; phylum Chordata; order Ceratodontiformes; family Protopteridae; genus Protopterus; species Protopterus annectens. Next base: position 1,578,085,883 of record NC_056739.1, on the reverse strand, counting down.
TAAAATTGGTCCTTTCCCGTCTGACAGGCCTCAAAGGGGAAGATATAGACGCTCCAGAGGTTGTGGTCAAGGCCAGACCTCGTACAGATCTAGACAATGGACTGCTTCTTCACCTAGAAGGGGAGAAGACAGATCCCAATCTCAAAGAAAACAAACTCAATGACTCTCGGTTGGGCTTCAGGACCTCTTTACCTGGGCGCCCTCTCGGAGGAAAACTGTCTCTTTTTTACAGGAATTGGACTCATATTACCCAGGACAATTGGGTATTGGATGTGATTTTAAAAGGTCACAAGTTCCACTTTCACACTTTGCCAAGGACTCACGGTTGGCCAGATCTGCCAAAACTTCAATGGTCAGAGGCCTTAACTCAAGTGGATGCTCTTCTGGCCATGAGGGCCATAGAGCCTGTTCCACTCTTGGAAATGGGAAAAGGATTTTATTCAAGGCTGTTTCTGGTTCCCAGAAAACAAAACTCTTGGAGACCTATTCTGGACCTTTCTGTGTTAAACACCTTTTTAGAAATTCCAAAGTTCAAGATGCTCACTCTGCAACAGTTACTTCCAATGCTCTCTCAGGACGCCTGGATGGTGACATTGGACTTAAAGGAAGCCTATTTGCATATCCCTATCAGACAAGAGCAGGAAATTCCTCAGGTTCAAGGCAGGTTCGAGGCACTTTCAATTCTCTGTTCTGCCCTTTGGTTTATCTACTGCGCCCAGAGTCTTCACCAAGTGCCTGGCACCAGTAGTGGCTTACTGCAGACTTCAGGGGATTCAAATTTACCCCTATTTGGACGACTGCCTTATTCAGGCAGACAGCAAAGATCTTCTGCTTCAACACCTAGACTTCGTTCAACGCCTTCTCCTCTTACTGGGATTCTCAGTGAACATAAAAAAGTCACATTTGATCCCTTCTCAACAAATGGTATTCTTGGGAGCCCTCTTAAACACAACCTTACAAAGGGCCTACCTCACTCCAGAAAAACAAACTCAGCTGGCTTCTACTTTCAACACCTTGGCAACTCTATCTCAGCTCACTGCAAGGAAATTCCTGCAGGCTCTGGGCTACATGGCTTCCTGCATTCTGTTGATTCCAAACGCAAGGCTTCACATGAGAAAGCTTCAATGGTATCTGAAAGGTGTATGGTCACAGCATTATCACGATCTGGATATTCTGATTCCTCTCATCCCCTGCCTCCAGAAGGAGTTCCTCTGGTGGTCCAGGGCATGCATTTTGAACGAAGGAAAACCTTTTAGTCTCCCTCAACCTACTCAAATCCTAACCACGGACGCCTCGGATTATGCTTGGGGAGCACATTTTCTAGACAATTGCCAGCAAGGAACCTGGACAAAGGACCATCTTCACTGGCACATCAATCTAAAGGAGATGTTGGCAGTTCAAAATGCCCTTTTGGCCTTCAAGCACCTTTTACAACCAGGGCCTCTGCTAATTCGCACAGACAACACCACGGTCATGTGGTCCATCAACAAGCAGGGGGGATCTCATTCTTACCCCCTTTGCAGACTGGCTATGAGTTTATGGGACACAGCTCTAAATTTGAATCTGCATCTCCAGGCTCAATTCATTCCACGAAAACAAAATTTTTTAGCAGACAGCCTGAGCAGAAACATTTCAGATCCTCACGAATGGATGCTAGACACCAACTTGTTCAAAAGGATTACTGCAGTTTGGGGATGTCCCCAGATAGATCTGTTCGCATCCCATCTCAATCATCAGCTGCCTCGCTTTTGCACCAGGTCCTTCCACAAAACAGCATGGAGAGTGGATGCCCTGTCTTTCAGTTGGAGAAGTCTGTCTGCATATGCCTTCTCTCCTCTTCCTCTACTGCCTCGGGTACTACTGAAGATAAAGCAGGACAAGCCCAAGTTCCTCATCTTGATTGCTCCAAATTGGCCTCGACAGTTTTGGTATCCGACTCTAAAGCTCCTGTTCTCGGGGCCTCCTTGGATTCTTCCACTGAACCCTTCGCTTCTGTCCCAGCATCAGGGTCAGTTACTACATTCCAACCTCAAGACCCTTTGCTTGGCAGCTTGGCTCTTCAAAGGAATTTGATTGCCTCTAGTCTTCCCAAACAAGTTTTGGATGTTCTTTTGGAAGCTAGACGGCCTAGTACTAGGAAATCTTATGCCTCTAAATGGAAGAGGTTTTCCATTTGGATGCAGGACCGAGGTTCTGATACTCAGGTTCCTGATCTCTCCTCTATTTTGCTTTACCTTTCGGAGCTTTTATCTAAGGGACTTTCATTTTCTTCCATTAAAATTCATGCTTCTGCTATCTCTGCGCATTTCAGTTCTGATCCTCCTGTTTTTTCACATCCTTTGGTGAAGCAGTTTTTGAGGGGGGCTAAGAATTTGCGGCCTCCAAGGACCCCTCCGGCCCCTGCCTGGGATCTTAATTATGTTTTAGAAAAACTTACTTTGCCTCCTTTTGAGCCTGCTGCATCTTCAGATATTAAGTTTCTATCTTGGAAGACTGTTCTTTTGTTAGCTTTGACCTCTGCCAGAAGGGTCTCAGAGTTGCAAGCTCTTATGGCTGTGGAACCTTACCTTATTTTCCATCAGGACAGAGTATCCTTGAGGACCAATCCTACTTTCATGCCTAAGGTGATTTCGAAAGTGGCCTTGAATCAGACAATTCACCTTCCTACTTTCTTTCCAAATCCTCAAAATAAAGGGGAAAGGATTTTGCATTCATTGGATGTGCACAGACAGTTAAGATTTTACTTGGACAAGACTAAAGATTTCAGAAAGTCTAACCAACTGTTTGTTTCCTTTGCCTCCAGTTCACTTGGAAAACCTATTTCTAAACAAACCATTTCCAAATGGATTGCTTATGGGATCAGATTTTTTTACACTCATCATGGTAAACAGTTTCCTGGACCCATTAGAAGTCATTCTACTAGAGCAGCTGCTACTTCTACAGCTTTTCTCAGAGGAGTTCCTACCAAGGATATCTTGGAAGCTGCCACTTGGAGTTCAGTGCATACTTTTTCCAAGCACTACACTCTCGCTTTGTTTTCTAAGTCTAGGGCAGGCTTTGCCTCTGCTGTCTTGCAGGGTATTCTTGCCTCCCCTTCTTCTATCTAAAGCCTCCTCCCGCTCTACACTGCTTTGGGATTCCACCCTACAGTTATGACTGCAACAGTGAAACACGAAGAACATAGTACAGTTGTGTACACCTACCATAAATGTAGATGTTCGAGTGTCTTCACTGTTGCAGTGGGGGTTTCCCTCCCTCCTATCCCCCCTTCTTCTTCTCTCTTTTGTGGTGTATTTGTGTTTCCTTGTTGGATTCATTTTTGATTTATTGGGGTATTCTAACATCTAGGGCAAGAAAGGCTGGAGAAGATGGCGTCGGCTGAGGGCTATGTACCAAGGCGTACTGACGTCAGGATACTGGCTTATACAGCCGACGCCGGACCCAGACTTTGGGATTCTGGCCGACCTCGGGCTGCCTGCCGGCAGGAGCACCCTACAGTTATGACTGCAACAGTGAAGACACTCGAACATCTACATTTATGGTAGGTGTACACAACTGTACTTTCCCTATTCTACACAGATAAACCATAAGGTCATCAAATCCACCTGTGTTACATGAATTACATAGTTTAAGAACTTCTAAAGAAGGTAGTTCAGGAATGAGATGACTTTCCCTCTCTCATATTGTCCTGTCATACAGGTACAAAGGCAGAGAAAACCACAGCTTTAGAGAATGTAGACAGGAAATACTAGAATTTTTTTCTAACCTTATTATAGGTTCATAGGTTCATACTAGGCTATCTGCCCTAGGGCATTTATAAGCCTAGCCATAGTATGTTTGGCTTTCGCCACCCATTTTAAATTAATTTTGCTATGCCCTTTTTCGAGGTTAGTATACTGTGCCTCTGTCTAACAGTGACACAAAAGTGATACCCGGGGTAAACTTATGATCTCCCATCCACTCATCAAGATTCCTCTTGAAAAGAGTCAATGAGGGACTCTGCCTAACCTGGACTGGGATTTTATTCCATAGTGAAGGGAGCCTCTGGGTTATGAATCTGTCCCTCCAGCATGTCCTATTTATTTCAGTGCTGAGGTTCAAGTCTCGGCGTGTAGCTTGATGGGATTTGGATTTTTTGAGGTGCAGCATGTCCCTTAATTCCGGGTTGGACATGCCCTTATACGTCAGGCACAGGTCACCTCTGAGCAGGCGGTATGCCACTGAGTAGAGCTGGAGTTTCTTTAACCGGGCAGCATATGGCATCTGTTTGAGCCCTTTGATCCTCTTGGTGAGGTACTTTTGGGGTCTTTCCAGTTGCTGCAGGTGTTTGGTAAGGTACATCCCAAAAGGGGCATTGTACTCGATTATAGGCCTGATGAGGGATGAGTAAAGAGGCACGATGACCTCCCCTAATCTAGATGTGAATCCCTTCATGATTAGGTGGGCTATATAAAATGTTTTTCTAACCACTTTGGCCACGTGGTTGTCAAATGAGAGATTGCTATCAACTTGGGTCCCCAGGTCCCTAATGACTTCTTCTGTACTTAATGGATTACCACCTATGTGGTAATTTGTGGGCACTTTGTTTTTGCCAAAGGGGATGACTATACACTTTTTGGCGTTTAGCTTGAGGCCATGGCTCTGGCACCAGTTGTCTGTTTCTATGAGGCCCTTTTGGAGGATGCTTGTGTCGGCTGGAGAGTCAATTATGGCCCAGTTTGCAGTCATCTGCGAACTTGGTCAGCCACAGTCCTTCCGTGTTGGCCTGTACCTCCGAGAAATATATACCAAACAAGAGGTCCCAGGACTGAGCCTTGTGGGACGCCACTTGTAACTGGTTTGGAGTCTGACATGGCTCCAGCAATTCTAACCATGTGGGTTCTGTCCTTGAGCCAGTTTGCAACCCATCTAGTGACATAGGGGTTTATATTTAAGCTGGTGAGCTTATCTATAATGCCTGAGTGGGGTATTGTATCGAAGGCTTTTGCGAGGTCCAGATAGGCTGTGTGGACCACCTTCCCTTCGTCAAAGGCCTTGGTGACTGTTTCAAAGAAGTCAACCAGGTTTAAGAGGCAGGATCTGCCCTTAACAAAGCCAAACTGGGTAGGATCCAGTGTCTGTAGGTCCCCAATATCTTTATTTATGAGGTCCATGATGACCCTTTCCATAGCTTTGCAGACCAAGCTAGTCAGGCTTATGGGGCGATAGTTTCCAGGGTCCGTTGAGGCACCACCTTTGTGGAGAGGGACCACTGTTGCTGCACGCCACTCTTTGGGTACATATCCTGTAGTAAGGCTGAGATTGAACAGTAGTTTTATGTTTGGGTTTAGCTCTTCTTGGAGTTCATGTAGGACGCAGCCTGGGACACCGTCTGGTCCCATTGATGCTGTGTTTTTTGCTTTGGAGAGGGCGGCTCCCACCTGAGCATCTGAGATGTCGGGGGGGGCAGCACTCTGCTGGGATAGATATTTGCCCTTTTGGTGGGGAGGGGGGGAGAAGTTTGCGCTGAACCTGTCAGCTAGGATGTTGGCAATGTCTGTGGGATCAATGTATTTTTTGTTATTTTGGACTAATTCTGAGCATATCTGGAATTCCCACCCAGGTTCCTAACATAACTAAAGAAAGCCTTGTGATTATCTTTAGTGTCCTGTGCAATTTTTCTCTCGAAGCTGGCCTTTGACGATTTTATGAGTGCCCTTAGTTTTTTGCTAATACTGATCAGAGATGCCTTCCCTTTTTGGGATTTTGATCTATCATGTAGTAGCTTCCTCCTTCTATTGTATAGTTTGTTTATGGCTGGGGTCCACCAGACAGGTCGTCTGCCTTTGGAGGATTGGGTCTTGGTTTTATTTGGGATTGCATGATCCATGCATTCCTGAAGGTGTTCATAGAATGCATTTATAAAGGATTCTGCGGTCTGGGCCGTATTTTCCACAGGGCCGGGAGCTTTGAAGGATTCCACCTCGGTTTTGAGAAGTGTGACATTTGCTTTACAGAAGTTTTTCACTGTGGTTTTCTGGGCAGGGGGGGGGGGTCGGGATGTGAATATCCAGTGATATCAGTTTATGGTCTGATCTTACCAGTGAGGGATACACTTCTGGTCTGGAGCATAGAGTCCCCATGTTGGTGATGATCAGGTCCAGTATGTTTTCCCCTCTTGTGGGAGTGGTAACAAGTTGTTCCATAGCATTTGAGTTTATGAATTCTAGGAACCTTTGGGCAAGGGTGTTGGAGCTAGAGTAATGCTCCCAATCTATGGTTGGGTAGTTGAAGTCACCCAATATAATGGTGTTTGGAGAGACCTTCATATTTTCCAGTGTTCTCAGGAAGGCCGAGTGGGGTTCCTGGGTTTGGGAGGGTGGTCTGTAGCAGGCTATAAACTGGAAGGCAGTTTTACCCACTGTTAGTTGCACATGGATAGTCTCTGATGCTTCGTGCTTTGCCACCAACCTAGAGATGTGGGTATCTTTGATGAATATCGATACTCCCCCTCCTTTTGTGGTTCGGTCCAAGTTTTGGGGCCGAAAAGCATGGTATGAGGTATAACCTGGTAGTGCTGGGGTGCTCTCCGGAGTCCTGAACCAGGTTTCTGTTACTGCACAGATATCAATGTTCTCCATGCTAAGGAGAGTTTCGAGTGCATCTTGAGGTTTAGACTTCTAGCGTTGAGTAGCATTACTCTTAGTTTCTTATCCCTTGTGATACCTATGGAGGTGGGTTTGTCTTTTGAGCCTTGCCTAAAAAAGGCACTATGGGGGTAGCAAGAGCATTTGCCAATATCCGAAAGCCCAGGGGTGACAGGTGCAAGCCGTCCCTAGCAAAGCTTCGTGGCTTGTCGTGCATATCATCCCAAGCTGACAGGCATTGGATCCCCTTTGAATGACACCAATACTTAAGCCAATTGTTGAAATTGATCATCTTGTCTTCATATTGTGGCATCATTCTTGGTGAGGGTAAGATGCTACTCAAGGTCAAGGTCATACCAGCCTGGGCTACATGCTCAGAGAGCTCCTCTATGTCTCTTTTCATGTAGTCCAGGGAGGTACGTCTCAGGTCATTCACACCAGCATGGACAATGACTGAGTCATATTTGTACTTGCCTTGGAGTGACCTGAGTGCTTGTGTTATGTGGCGGATCCTAGCGCCAGACAGGCTGCTCACCGTGACCTTCTCCTTGTTCAGCCTGGTGAGCGGGGCGTCAGTGTGCCTGGCGATAGAGTCACCTATTACAAGTGTATCAGGTGTGTTGTTTAGCCTTAAGGGCTGTGACTGTTCGGCACACTGGCTTTGTGAGATATGTGTTGCACGTGTTTTGTTTTGGGGTAGCGGTTGCTTGGGTGTCTGCTTTGGAGGTCTCTGCTGCTTAGGCAGATCTTTATTTAGAGCCTCCGAGTATGTTTTTGTGTGATTATGTGTTTGGTTTGCTGTCGTGGTAGGTCTATGTGAGACTGGAATTGTAGTGAGTGTGGTTTCCTTCTCCTCCTGACTGGTTATGCCAGTACTGAGTTGAGAGAGCTTAGCCTCCAGTTTGGCTATATGGTTGCATCTCTCACATGTGTTGTTGGGAGGAGGAGAGGGTTGTCTGTGTACATGAGGCAGTTGTAACATTGCCTCAAGATTCCCATATTTACCAGCTGGACCGGAGAGGAGATTGACAACTGACCTTTGGACATGCTAGAATAATATTGGGAATTTCTTTATAACTGAAAACAAGGGCCAATGGGGAGTGAGGGTGTAGTGCTTTTAATTTTTAGTGCCGAATTATAATTGCTTTAGTGAGCAAGTGCCAGGTAACAAGTGCAATGTGTTACAGGTAACTTAAATGCAAAAACGACAAACAGTAACTTTCTTTCAAGCGAAGCAAGGAAATAAGTACAGTAAGCAATGCAGATATCACTAGGGATCCACAGAAGAGCTGAGAAGCCGCGTTTTAGGTGGAATTAGCCTTCCAAGGAAATAACAAGCATACAAACAAAGCTAGATTCAGCAGGCCTGGATCTAGTCTATGCTACAGCAAACAAGGTGTACCAATTTCAGTAAGATACAGTTCAAATATTCAGGCACTATAAACCTCTAACCAGAAATTCCCAGCTCAGAAGGGCAGAGTCCAGCCTCTCCTCCCACAAGAGTGCAGACCACGAACCTTCTTAATGTAAAATAACTGGCCTGAAGCCCAAGTGCTTAAACCAGAGCTATTACACTTTAAGAATAACAGACACTGAGCTCTCAATCAGCAGTTCCCAACTTAGAAGGATGAAAGCTACCTGTCCTGCCACCACAGTGCATGCCACAAACCTTCCTAATGTAGAACAACTGGTCTGAAGCCCAAGTGCTTAATCCAAAAGACTTAGAATGATAGCTACACTTTAACCAAGTTACTACCAAGCAGTAATAAATACAACTGAATACTTTAAATAATGCCTGGATTAGTGCTCAAGTTATACAAACAAAGCTAGATTCAGCAGGCCTGGATCTAGTCTATGCTACAGCAAACAAGGTGTACCAATTTCAGTAAGAAGAAATTCAGATATGCATGCACTATAAGCCTTCAACGAGAAATTCCCAGCTCAGAAGGGCAGAGTCCAGCCTCTCCTCCCACAAGAGTGCAGAACACGAAACCCTCTTAATGTAAAATAACTGGCCTGAAAGCCCAAGTGCTTAAACCAGAATTAATATACTTTTAGAATAACAGACACTGAGCCCTCAATCAGCAGTTCCCAACTTAGAGGGATGTAAGCTACCTGTTCTGCCACTACAGTGCAGACCGCAAACCCCCCCAATGTAAAACAGCTGGTCTGAAGCCCAAGTGTTTAAACTAAAAGGCTTAGAATGAGTTACACCAAGCAGTAATAAATACAATTGAGAACGTTTAAGATGACGCAAAAGCAAAATAAAGTAGGAAGAAACACAAGTACAGTAAAAGCAGAAGATTTTTTTTTTTTTTTTTTTTTTTTTTAGAAAAGTAGCAAAAGCAGTAGTAAATACAATTCTCATGCAGTGCATGCTGGCACACTTGAATATGTAGCAATATTAGTCCACACACAGTTTGAAAAAATGTAATTAAATTAAAAAGGACTAAAAGCAAGTGCAGAAAGGGGTTATTAGGTAGAATGCGGTAAAGAGATGTCCTGGGGGAGTGTCTTAGATCAAATCTACAGTGGGGCGGGCACTGCAAAAGCCACCAAATTTAAACTTCAACCAAGAATAGGTTGGGTGGTGGAGCAGTTTCAACACAGATGTAAGGAATGTGCAAATTATAAAATAATAAAAATATACTCAGCTCTATAACTTGAAGACAGTTCTGTAAGGCTGTCTCTCAAACTAAGGTTCCAGTTTGAATACAGGTTGTTAATTAAAAGGAGACACAGCACTAGCTAAATTATATCAGCTGAAAGACAAGGCAGGAAATGAGGGGGTGGGGGAGCAGTTTCAACACAGATGTAAGGAAAGTGCAAATTATAAAAAATATATATACTGTTTTCTATCGATTTGCAGAGCAGTAAGACACAGATATCAAGCAGACAATTTAGCTCTATAATACAGAATAACACAGAAAATATACTCAGCTCTATAACTTGAAGATAGTTCTGTAAGGCTGTCTCTCAAACTACGGTTCCAGTTTGAATACAGGTTGTTAATTAAAAGGAGACACAGCACTAGCTAAATTATATCAGCTGCAAGACAAGGCAGGAAATGAGGGGGGTGGGGGAGCAGTTTCAACACAGATGTAAGGAATGTGCAAATTATAAAAACATATATATACTGTTTTCTATCGATTTGCAGAGCAGTAAGACACAGATATCAAGCAGACAATTTAGATCTATAATACAGAATAACACAGAAAATATACTCAGCTCTATAACTTGAAGATAGTTCTGTAAGGCTGTCTCTCAAACTACGGTTCCAGTTTGAATACAGGTTGTTAATTAAAAGGAGACACAGCACTAGCTAAATTATATCAGCTGAAAGACAAGGCAGGAAATGAGGGGGTGGGGGGCAGTTTCAACACAGATGTAAGGAATGTGCAAATTATAAAAAATATATATACTGTTTTCTATAGATTTGCAGAGCAGTAAGACACAGATATCAAGCAGACAATTTAGCTCTATAATACAGAATAACACAGAAAATATACTCAGCTCTATAACTTGAAGATAGTTCTGTAAGGCTGTCTCTCAAACTAAGGTTCCAGTTTGAATACAGGTTGTTAATTAAAAGGAGACACAGCACTAGCTAAATTATATCAGCTGAAAGACAAGGCAGGAAATGAGGGGGTGGGGAGCAGTTTCAACACAGATGTAAGGAATGTGCAAATTATAAAAAAATATATATACTGTTTTCTATAGATTTGCAGAGCAGTAAGACACAGATATCAAGCAGACAATTTAGCTCTATAATACAGAATAACACAGAAAATATACTCAGCTCTATAACTTGAAGATAGTTCTGTAAGGCTGTCTCTCAAACTAAGGTTCCAGTTTGAATACAGGTTGTTAATTAAAAGGAGACACAGCACTAGCTAGATTATATCAGCTGAAAGACAAGGCAGGAAATGAGGGGGGGGGGAGCAGTTTCAACACAGATGTAAGGAATGTGCAAATTATAAAAAATATATACTGTTTTCTATAGATTTGCAGAGCAGTAAGACACAGATATCAAGCAGACAATTTAGCTCTATAATACAGAATAACACAGAAAATATACTCAGCTCTATAACTTGAAGATAGTTCTGTAAGGCTGTCTCTCAAACTAAGGTTCCAGTTTGAATACAGGTTGTTAATTAAAAGGAGACACAGCACTAGCTAAATTATATCAGCTGAAAGACAAGGCAGGAAATGAGGGGGGTGGTGGAGCAGTTTCAACACAGATGTAAGGAATGTGCAAACTATAAAAAATATATATATACTGTTTTCTATAGATTTGCAGAGCAGTAAGACACAGATATCAAGCAGACAATTTAGCAGTATAATACAGAATAACACAGAAAATATACTCAGCTCTATAACTTGAAGATAGTTCTGTAAGGCTGTCTCTCAAACTAAGGTTCCAGTTTGAATACAGGTTGTTAATTAAAAGCAGACACAGCACTAGCTAAATTATATCAGCTGAAAGACAAGGCAGGAAATGAGGGGGGTGGGGGAGCAGTTTCAACACAGATGTAAGGAATGTGCAAATTATAAAAAAATATATATACTGTTTTCTATAGATTTGCAGAGCAGTAAGACACAGATATCAAGCAAACAATTTAGCTCTATAATACAGAATAACACAGAAAATATACTCAGCTCTATAACTTGAAGACAGTTCTGTAAGGCTGTCTCTCAAACTAAGGTTCCAGTTTGAATACAGGTTGTTAATTTAAAGGAGACACAGCACTAGCTAAATTATATCAGCTGAAAGACAAGGCAGGAAATGAGGGGGGTGGGGGAGCAGTTTCAACCCAGATGTAAGGAATGTGCAAATTATAAAAAAATATATATACTGTTTTCTATAGATTTGCAGAGCAGTAAGACACAGATATCAAGCAGACAATTTAGCTCTATAATACAGAATAACACAGAAAATATACTCAGCTCGATAACTTGAAGATAGTTCTGTAAGGCTGTCTCTCAAACTAAGGTTCCAGTTTGAATACAAGTTGTTAATTAAAAGGAGACACAGCACTAGCTAAATTATATCAGCTGAAAGATAAGGCAGGAAATGAAAGGGGTGGGGGAGCAGTTTCAACACAGATGTAAGGAATGTGCAAATTATAAAAAAATATATACTGTTTTCTATAGATTTGCAGAGCAGTAAGACACAGATATCAAGCAGACAATTTAGCTCTATAATACAGAATAACACAGAAAATATACTCAGCTCTATAACTTGAAGATTGTTCTGTAAGGCTGTCTCTCAAACAA